>NC_056745.1:63557693-63680193 GCF_019279795.1 Protopterus annectens
ATTGCTTCATAACAAAACAACTTCTCTGAACAATTGCAACCAAGTCCTTATATTCCAACACTTTGCTTTGTCCAGTATGCAATATAAGATGTGTTACTCTTTTACAGAATAGGTTAATTCTACGTTTTTGCATATTTATCTTAGTGCAGTAGTCTATTCTGTTAGTAAGTAGCTTACTTTTGCTGGATTAGTAACCAAAAATACAGCTGATACCGATGTAGACACTGATGTCCAATATGATTTGCTTTTTTTGTAATCCTTTGTCTACTTAAACTATTTATTTTTCTATGTCTTATTAATGATTGACATATTTAACAATTATTAGGTGAAAAAATAATTCGTAGATATCAGAAATGGCTAAACTGTACATGGAAATGAAGAGGAACAAAAATGGGTGTAACACAGGAATAGCTCAGCAATCAGATGATCAAGTAGTTAATTATAACTACGAACATGGGAGGGTTTGCAGACACCCCCCCACACACACACACATAGGAGGTGACACTGGAGGGGCATGCTAGTCTTCTTTTATCACCAGTGTTTCATGCCAGGCATCCTCTAAGTGCAAGCTCCACCCACTGTAGACAAGAGTCACTATCACAGATGGCATCCACCAGCTGTATTGTCTCTTAACATAAACACATGCTTATGATGTAAGGGAAATGTATTTTTTTATTTATTTGACATTTGTTGACAGGGTTAGTCCATCTGAGCTAGAAGCCCATTTTCAGTGGAGACCGAAAGGGAAAAGCTCCAGTACAAACAATTACAGTACATAAGTTACAAGCTCCAATATAGAGAGTTATAATACATAAGCTCGAAAATGCGGAGAAGTATAGTACGTACACATGATAAAAGAAATAATTTTTTTTAACACTGAAATTGTACACAGCAATTTAATTTTTAAAGAGAGCAAAAAAAATTCCACAGATGAAATAATAAATAAATAAATAATTTATAGATGAGCAAACAATATATACATACAGTATGTACATGTGGTGTAGAAGTAAAGCTTACGGGTGTATTTTTATAGTAAGAACAAAAGTAAAGGGAGAAGATTAAGAGGTGTTACGTAAGATGGCTGTATAGTAGGAGTGAAAACATACAGTAGTGTAGTGGATTAGGTAGGGCCTGACAGGGGAAGACTTGGTGTTAAGTAGGTGAAGTGTAAGTTCCTTTTTAAAGTGTTTAGGGTAGGGAATGGATCTTATGTGTGCAGGGAGTTTATTCCGAGCTTGGGCTACAGTGCGTTTGTAAAGTAGCTTGCCAACAGTTTTGTTAGGTTGGTAAATACCTAGGAGATGCTGGTTGGGGTGTAAGAAGTTACCAGGGCAGGTAGATGGTGTGTATAATATAGAGCATGTGATTTGTAACTGTGATAGTAGGAGTTGTTGAGGGAATTCCAGTCATTGGAGAGAGTTGTGAGCAAGGCAGTGGTGAGAGCTGTGAGGAGAGTTGGTGCAAATCTAGCTACTTTGTGGTAAGTTTGTTGGAGTTTGGACAAGGTTGTAGCCTGTATGCTAGTTAGGACTAGAGCAGCATAGAGAACGGAGGGGAGGAGGAGAGCCTGAGCCAGGGAGAGTCTATCATTAGAAGTTAGACATTTTCTATTACGGTATAGCAGACCAAGTTTTTGGTGTTTTCTTTTGTGCTTTACAAGATATGTAAGTTAAATTTTAGTTAATCGTTGATGATAGTACCTAGCAGCTTAGTGTGGGGTTCAGACTGTATGATGGTCTTATCGGAGGATGTGATGACAAAGGCTGATTTATGCTGAGACAGAGAACAAGGGAGAAAAAGCAGGAGTTTTAGTTTTTTGGGGGTTTAAGATGAGTTGATTATCAAACAGCCACTTTTCAAAAAATAGAAAGGAGTGTTGGGTCTGAGCATGGAGTTGTGAGATATTGTTGGAAATGGAAATGAGAGAGTGCAATCATTGGCATATTGTATTAGAGGGGATTCCTTGCAAGATGTGCGAAGTTCATTTGTGAAAATGTTAAACAGGAGGGGACCCAGAATGGCGCCTTGGGGTACAATAAGGGAGGGGGAGCAGGAAGACAGCCATCTCATAGATTACTGCCTATTGGAGAGGTAACTAGTGAACCAGCCAAGGGAGGGATCAGAGAGATTCAGGTTAGCAAGTTTAGATATAAGAATAAGGTGAGAGTCAGTGTCAAAGGCTTAAGTTGGTTGTCATCTCTATCCTTGGCTACTTTATGAGTAAATCATGAGAGGGTGGTAGCTGTATTGTGGTTCATACGTTCATAGGTTCATAGGTAGGTACTAGGCAATTGGCCCTAGGGCCTATATAAGCCTAGCCAAAAATGTACCCTGGCTTTCGCCACCCAAGAAAATTATTTTCCTGTGCCCGTCAACACCATTTCTGAGACCACATCACAGTAACTCCTGGTAACTGTTCTTATGGTTGTGGCTGATGACACTCCTCAAGTTCCACCCTTGGGGTGCATCACATTACCCCCCTCTCCTCACTGGTTAGCATAGTGTGCCATATTTATATGTGGTCATGAACATGTTACAACATGTTAATATTCCTTTACCCACTGCCAAAGTTGTACACTAGCCCTACTGTAAACTATATTAAGCTCTGCAATTGTAGGGTCATACAGCACACATTTAATTTTCACTACACTTTATGACTGGACGATGTGTTCCTTGACTGTCCCAAACTCCTGTTACTTAAATTCCACATCCACCTCTCATGACCCTTACCCATATGTTGTCATTCCTGTCACTGTGCCCTGCCCACCCTCTAGCACATGTTGGTCAGATAATGCTGAATGTACAACATGACTAGTCTATACACTGCATGCTCCATGTGTGATAGTGCATGCTCTGTGAGTGATACTGCATGCTCTGTGAGTGATACTGCATGCTCCATGTGTGATACTGCATGCTCTGTGAGTGATACTGCATGCTCCATGTGTGATACTGCATGCTCCGTGTGTGATACTGCATGCTCCATGTGTGATAGTGCATGCTCTGTGTGTGTAGTACTGCATGCTCCATGTATGGTACTGCATGCTTCGTGTGTGATACTGCATGCTCTGTGTGTGGTACTGCATGCTCCATGTGTGGTACTACATACTCCATGTGTGATACTGCATACTCCATGTGTGATAGTGCATGCTCTGTGAGTGATACTGCATGCTCCATGTGTGATAGTGCATGCTCTGTGAGTGATACTGCATGCTCCATGTGTGATACTGCATGCTCTGTGAGTGATACTGCATGCTCCATGTATGATACTGCATGCTCCGTGTGTGATACTGCATGCTCCATGTGTGATACAGCATGCTCCATGTGTGATAGTGCATGCTCTGTGTGTGTGGTACTGCATGCTCCATGTATGGTACTGCATGCTTCGTGTGTGATACTGCATGCTCTGTGTGTGGTACTGCATGCTCCATGTGTGGTACTACATGCTCCATGTGTGATACTGCATACTCCATGTGTGATAGTGCACGGTCCATGAGTGGTACTGCATGCTCCGTGTGTGATACTGCATGCTCTGTGTGTGTGGTACTGCATGCTCCATGTATGGTACTGCATGCTTCGTGTGTGATACTGCATGCTCTGTGTGTGGTACTGCATGTGGTACTACATGCTTCGTGTGTGATACTGCATATTCCGTGTGTGATAGTGCATGGTCTATGAGTGGTACTGCATGCTCCATGTATGGTACTGCATGCTGTGTGTGTGTGAGATACTGCATGTTCCATGTGTGGTACTGCATGCTCTGTGTGTGTGTGGTACTGCATGCTCCGTGTATGGTACTGCATGCTTCATGTGTGATACTGCATGCTCTGTGTGTGGTACTGCATGCTCCATGTGTGGTACTACATGCTCCGTGTGTGATACTGCATACTCCATATGTGATAGTGCATGTTCCATGAATGGTACTGCATGCTCCATGTGTGATACTGCATGATCTGTGTGTTGTACTGCATGCTCTGTGTATGGTACTGCATGCTTTGTGTGTGGTACTGCATGATCTGTGTGTGATACTGCATGCTCCATAAGTGGTACTGCATGCTCTGTGTGTGATACTTTATGCTCCGTGTGTGGTACTGCATGCTCCATGTGTGATACTGCATGCTCTGTGTGTGGTACTGCATGCTCCATAAGTGGTACTTCATGCTCTGTGTGTGATACTGCATGCTCCATTAGTGGTACTGCATGCTCTGTGTGTGGTACTGCATGCTCCATGTGTGATACTGCATGCTCTGTGTGTGGTACTGCATGCTTCATGTGTGATACTGCATGCTCTATGTGTGATACTGCATGCTCCATGTGTGGTACTGCATGCACCAGTTTTGCTATGTGTTGTCTGTTTATTGGGGCAGCAAAACAACTCATAGCTCAAGGACACCATAAACAAAAGATTTATTTGGTAAATTAAGCTTTCACACAACAGTTCTCCCTCAAATATGTTAAAAAGTTTGAGTATGAGAGCAGCAACTTTTAAATACATTCACTCTAAGCATCACACAATACAGCTAAAACTCTTAAAGAGATGGCATAAAAAGTTTTTAAAGATGTAACTTGAACACTAAAACATCTATTTAATGGATCTAAATTGTAAAACAGGTTTTAAACTGCATGCTCCATTCAATCCTGGTGGCCAGCCAGCTTAAAACCTTCAAATCCAATTATATTATTTTCTCCCTGTCTGCAAAAATTCATCATTCTTTTAATAACAGATACTAATTCTAAAACACTAAACTTAAAACTCTGTGAACTACTATCCTGTAATATATGCTTATACAAATCATTTGTTTTGACATGTCTGTGTATCAGACAAATGTTCACATATACAATCCTTCAATTTTCTATTACTTTTACCAGAATAGAAGGAGTCTGTTTATTGATCCATAGCTGTGGGCCAGGTGCAGTAGATTTTTGAAATACCACAATATATTGCGACTTTCTCTGCCTTGCATTATATGCACTGTGGCCAGTTCCTCTAATGACTCTGCACCTAACATCTTATCTGACATTGCAACAGGTCACTCAGGCAGTACTCTGATGTTCCTGTGTTGTGTTTGCTTGCAAGTTACTATATGGTACAACATGGGGCACATCACATATGTTTCATTGTAGGTATCAGCTGCATACTGCAGTATGTCACCAGATATATGCAAGCATTAAAAACATCTCTTGATGTAGATCATTATGTGTAATGTTCCTGTTGAGCCACTGAAGCTAGATAGCACATGCATATAAGAACTGAGCACGTCTGAGGACAGTGCCATTTTGTGCAGTCAGCCAGAGTGGATGCAGGCATGAATGGAGATGCACATGCGAGTGTGTTTAAGTAATGTGTGAATCAGTTAACTTAAATACATGTTCCAGTTCCAGTTCCTGACAATGTTTATGTACAATAAATATCCTGAACCCATACACTGCTTCATCGTCTATTTTGAATGAATGAGACAAGCGACATGGAGTCATAATTGGCATGTCTAAAATGACAAGGTGACAGAATGGCATGCAAAGTTGAAGCAACACACAAGCAATGGGGCACACAGTTAGAAGTGGAGAAATATACCGAAGTGAACTGGCAAACAGGTCAGCGGTTATTCAAAGGTACTTAAATTTGTTTAAATTATTTTTCAGTTACCAAATAAGAGGCAAAGCATTCAAAACATTCAAAATAATTACAGAGATAAACAAAATGTCTGAAATTGCAGCATACTGATAAAAGTATTCAAAATAAAAACAAAAGTGTTGTTTGAAATAACTTCAGAAATTTTTAAGATGTACAAAAGGGCTAAAACGACCACATTTTTTCACAATGTACTACTTTTTTGTATTAACTAAAGTTATTTGAAGTATCCAAGTTTCTGGAATATCACAGTGTTTGCAGTGTCAAAGTGAATCCTTTTCAAAGAGATTGTTGTGCATTTGAGCATAATTACAAGTACCTGGTCTATGCTTTTGTTTAAACATACTTTGTTGATATGGCAGAGGGATTTCGCAGACTTGAACCGCTGGTGTTTGATGACAATATTGCTGAAAATTGGAGAGTGTTTGAACAAGAATATGATATTTTCATACAGGCTGCTTTTTCTGATAAAGACACATGTACATAGATGTTCATAGCCCTTAATTCAGCAGGCTCGGAAGCCATTGAGAATGAATGCTCATTTGTGTATGCATCTGCCGTGTATACGGAGGAGGGGGAAAACCACCATATTGTGATACAGGCTGAAATGTGGGAAGACCCTGAGTGCTTAAAATGTAAACTTAGAGAAATGTGTAACCATCAAATTAATATTACGATGGTAAGGAACATGTTTTACACTAGAAAACCAAAGCCAGGTGAAACTATAGCAGAACAAAGTGAAAACATGCAGATTTGGTGATTTGTGAGATGGGTTGATAAAGGACAGACTTGTGTGTGGTGTTAATAATGATGCAGTGAAAAAGATTTTGCTTCAAGATAGTGATTTAACATTGAGGAAAGCCATAGAGATTTGTCAAATATGCAAGCTTACATAAAAAAACAAGAACATGCTTACAAATGAGAAAAGCATGCATACAATGTCTTGTTGTTGTGTCTTTCGGCTTATCCCGGTTAGGGGACGCCACAGCAGAACTCCGGTCTGCTAATGTTTGGAGTGGATTTTTACGTGCCGAGTTACCAACCCCGACACACAACCTTCAACGAAGGCACGCCCATTCACGCATGCCTCCACACAGAAGACGATCTAGCTGAGAATCGAACGTGACAACGTCTTGCTGTGAGGCAACAATGCTAACGCAGCACCACTACCACAGGTCATGCATACAATGTCTACTAATGTGAATGTTGATAGTGTGAGAACAAAGCTAAGATGAATAAGAGATATAAGCCAAAGAATATGGCAGTACCCAATTTTAACCATAAACTGAATGGGACAGCTGCAAGTAATCTTACTGTCAACGGTTGTAATTGTGGAGGTAGCCATGAACCTAAACAGCTTAGCTTTTGGTCAGCAATGTCACAAATGTAAAAAGTGGAATCATTTTGAAAGGCATTGTAAGTCTAAATTGGCACATATTTTAATTAAAGAGATCATCTAAAGAAGCAAGTAGATCGGGTAGAAAGCCATGAGCAAATTTTTATGTTGTTATGTTGATGGTCTCTGTGATCAATGAAACAGTTAATACAGAAAACTATCAGCCAACAGGTAATCTGGTAGCAAAGGGCAAAATATTTTGTACTGTTTGGATAAATGGAAAACCTATAGAGCTTAAAGTAGGTACTGGTTCCAAGTCCAATGTTATATCAGCACAAATATTTGCTAAAGTAAAAGCTGGTGAAAAACTTGATTCAGCAAAGTGTGCAAAACTTGTTGCTTATGGTGATGAAGAGATTCAAACTGATGGCGCAATAGTTCTTACATGCCATTCTGCTGGGAACAGCTATGACTTGCAGTTTTATGTAGTCAAAAGATGTGTGAAGTCATTGTTAGCCCTCAAACACAGTTTGAGTTCGGGACTTATTTCATTCAATAAGGAAGTCCACTATATTATAAGTGTGAACAACCACAATAGTTTTACACAGAATATTTTTTGTGAATATGTCAATATTTTCAAAGACAAGATTGGCAAGCTACCAGTCACGTATTCCATGAGGTTATACCATGAAGTAAGCCCAGTTGTCCAACCAGCAAGAAAGATTCTAGTAGCAAGGCAGAGTAAAGTTAAAACAGCACTAGACAAAATGGTGAATTCAGGTATAATAACTCCAGTAAAAGAACCAGCTGAATGGGTATCCCCTATGGTCATAGCTCATAAGAAAAGCTCAGATGATATTTGAATATGTATTAATCTGAGGGGTTTAAACAAAGCGTTTAAATGTCCTCATCATGTGATCCACACAGCAGAAGAAGTAGCAGCTCTCATGCCAAATGCAGATATTTTTTCAGTCTTAGATGCAAAAAGTTCATTTTGACAGATTTCGTTGGATCACAAATCTTCATTTTTAACTACTTTCAGTACTCCATTTGGAGGGTACAGATTGTTGAGAATGCCATTTGGGATAAATTCTGCCAGAGAAGTATTTCAACATGCGATGGAACAAATTTTTTTAGGTTATCAATGTGCTATCCTTATAGTCGACATTATTGTAGGGGGCAATACTGAAAATAAACATGATAGAAACCTCAGGAAAGTTCTAGATCGTGCATGTGAAGTCAATTTTAAACTGAACCCTCAGAAATGTAAATTCAAGTTGAGGGAAGTTACTGTGGATCATTTGTTTAGTAGTCTGGCTTACAACCAGATCTGTCTAAGCAAGCAGCAATTCTTGAGATACCATTTCCAGAAAATGTCACATCTTTGCAACGTTTTCTTGGTATGGTCAGCTATTTAAGAAAGTTCATCCCAGACCTAAGTGAACTTTCAGCACTCATACATGAGTTGACACGCAAAAATACAAACTGGTTCTGGTTAGAACACCAAAGAGCATTTGAAGTTTTGAAACAAAAAATTGCTTGTCTACCCACTTTGAGATATTATGATGTTTGCAAACCTGTAACTCTTTCACGTGATGCTTCAAAGTATGGTCTTGGTGCAGCATGTCTTCAGGAAGGCATACCAGTAGTGTATGCAGTCAGAACTTTAACCCAATACCAGTAGTGTATGCAGTCAGAACTTTAACCCAATACCAGTAGTGTATGCAGTCAGAACTTTAACCCAATACCAGTAGTTTATGCAGTCAGAACTTTAACCCAATACCAGTAGTGTATGCAGTCAGAACTTTAACCCAATACCAGTAGTGTATGCAGTCAGAACTTTAACCCAATACCAGTAGTTTATGCAGTCAGAACTTTAACCCAATACCAGTAGTGTATGCAGTCAGAACTTTAACCCAGTATCAGTAGTGTATGCAGTCAGAACTTTAACCCAATACCAGTAGTTTATGCAGTCAGAACTTTAACCCAATACCAGTAGTTTGTGCAGTCAGAACTTTAACCCAATACCAGTAGTTTATGCAGTCAGAACTTTAACCCAATACCAGTAGTGTATGCAGTCAGAACTTTAACCCAATACCAGTAGTGTATGCAGTCAGAACTTTAACCCAATACCAGTAGTTTATGCAGTCAGAACTTTAACCCAATACCAGTAGTTTATGCAGTCAGAACTTTAACCCAATACCAGTAGTTTATGCAGTCAGAACTTTAACCCAAACTGAGATGCAGCATGTGCAAATTGAAAAAGAGCTCTTGGCAGTAGTGTTTGCATGGTCAAAGTTCAGTGATTATATTTATGGCATACCTGTTCAAACAGAGACTGATGAAGAAGGCAATGAAAGGAGTAAGCAAACCAACGGTGTTTAATCCAGAAGCAAACACTCACAAGGTACTGAAAGTACACACAAACTGCAAACCAACGGTGTTTAATCCAGAAGCAAACACTCACAAGGTACTGAAAGTACACAAACTGCAAACCAACGGTGTTTAATCCAGAAGCAAACACTCACAAGGTACTGAAAGTACACACAAACTGCAAACCAACGGTGTTTAATCCAGAAGCAAACACTCACAAGGTACTGAAAGTACACACAAACTGCAAACCAACGGTGTTTAATCCAGAAGCAAACACTCACAAGGTACTGAAAGTACACACAAACTGCAAACCAACGGTGTTTAATCCAGAAGCAAACACTCACAAGGTACTGAAAGTACACACAAACTGCAAACCAACGGTGTTTAATCCAGAAGCAACACTCACAAGGTACTGAAAGTACACAAACTGCAAACCAACGGTGTTTAATCCAGAAGCAAACACTCACAAGGTACTGAAAGTACACACAAACTGCAAACCAACGGTGTTTAATCCAGAAGCAAACACTCACAAGGTACTGAAAGTACACACAAACTGCAAACCAACGGTGTTTAATCCAGAAGCAACACTCACAAGGTACTGAAAGTACACACAAACTGCAAACCAACGGTGTTTAATCCAGAAGCAAACACTCACAAGGTACTGAAAGTACACACAAACTGCAAACCAACGGTGTTTAATCCAGAAGCAAACACTCACAAGGTACTGAAAGTACACACAAACTGCAAACCAACGGTGTTTAATCCAGAAGCAACACTCACAAGGTACTGAAAGTACACACAAACTGCAAACCAACGGTGTTTAATCCAGAAGCAAACACTCACAAGGTACTGAAAGTACACACAAACTGCAAACCAATGGTGTTTAATCCAGAAGCAAACACTCACAAGGTACTGAAAGTACACACAAACAAAACCAACGGTGTTTAATCCAGAAGCAACACTACAAGCTAAAGTACACACAAACTGCAAACCAATGGTGTTTAATCCAGAAGCAAACACTCACAAGGTACTGAAAGTACACACAAACTGCAAACCAACGGTGTTTAATCCAGAAGCAAACACTCACAAGGTACTGAAAGTACACACAAACTGCAAACCAACGGTGTTTAATCCAGAAGCAAACACTCACAAGGTACTGAAAGTACACACAAACTGCAAACCAACGGTGTTTAATCCAGAAGCAAACACTCACAAGGTACTGAAAGTACACACAAACTACAAACCAACGGTGTTTAATCCAGAAGCAAACACTCACAAGGTACTGAAAGTACACACAAACTGCAAACCAACGGTGTTTAATCCAGAAGCAAACACTCACAAGGTACTGAAAGTATACACAAACTACAAACCAACGGTGTTTAATCCAGAAGCAAACACTCACAAGGTACTGAAAGTACACACAAACTACAAACCAACGGTGTTTAATCCAGAAGCAAACACTCACAAGGTACTGAAAGTACACACAAACTGCAAACCAATGGTGTTTAATCCAGAAGCAAACACTCACAAGGTACTGAAAGTACACACAAACTGCAAACCAACGGTGTTTAATCCAGAAGCAAATGCTCACAAGGTACTGAAAAGTACACACAAACTGCAAACCAACGATAAAAATAAAGCAAACACTCTCAAGGTACTGAAACATACACACAAACTGCAAACCAACAGTGTTTAATCCAGAAGCAAACACTCACAAGGTACTGAAAAGTACACACAAACTGCAAACCAGCAATAAAAATAAAGCAAACACTCACAAGGTACTGAAAGTACACACAAACTGCAAACCAGCAATAAAAATAAAGCAAACACTCACAAGGTACTGAAAGTACACACAAACTGCAAACCAGCAATAAAAATAAAGCAAACACTCACAAGGTACTGAAAGTACTCACAAACTGCAAACCAACAGTGTTTAATCCAGAAGCAAACACTCACAAGGTACTGAAAGTACACACAAACTGCAAACCAACAATAAAAATAAAGCGCTTTTCATCCTGCTCACTAGCAGGACTTCTTCAGGTAAAAAATGTCATAAAAACTTCATCATTAAATACTAAATAAAAAAGTGGGCGTTATAAGCCACACAAGTTACACTCAATTAACTTAAAGAGACATTGCTCACTGTGGTAAACAAGTTGTGATTTAAAATGCAAAATGCATGTTACATATATCTGCAACAAACTCCTACCTATTCTAGCAAGATATGTAATCAATAATTAAAGAAATAAAAAGCTTCATTGCTGACAACAGTGTTAACAAAACTAAAGTTAATTAAAGTCTGAAACAAACACTGAAGTTTGTTGAAGTCTGAAACAAACAGTTGCCACATTACTATTGCACCAACTAAATGCCTAAACGCTAACAAGTAGACATGTCAAGGGTCTAGAAAAACAAGTAGTGCAAAGACAACGTGAAAAAAACTAAGACAAAACAATAAAATAATAATAGATAATACTATTGCAGACCTGATAACAAAGTTAATGAGAAACCAGATTTGGAAGCCATGGAAGTCAAAAATGTTTCCTCAACACGGCTTGATGGACGTAGGAGACACACATCTTTAGACCTTGTTCTTCAGAAGCTGACACATGTTATCATTCAAGGATGGCCAGTGTGACAAACCAGTCTACCACCTGATGCCCAGAAATATATTCCTTATCAAGATGAGCTCATAATGGAAGATGGTATCATCATGAAAGGTCCAAAAGTAGTTATTCCTGCAGTGTTACAACTGGAATATATCAAGATCTTACATCATGGACACCTGGGTACTGATTCTACCAAAAGAAGGGCAAGAGGCATAGTATTTTGGCCTTCAATGTCAAAAGATATAGAGAAGGACACTCTAACATGTTCAGTTTGTAATAGTACTAAATCGCACCAACAAAAAGAATCAGTCCAGCTAATCCAGATTTCTGAACTACCATGGTCGAGAGTTGCTACTGATATTTTTTAATGGAATGGTCAACATTACTTAGTGTTAGTAGATTCTTACTCAAATTGGTTTGAAAGTGACCTTCTTCTTAATCTATCGTCCAACACCGTCATTACAAAGAGACATTTTTCTGTGTATGGTAGTCCACACAAAGTTATACCTGACAATGGTATGCAGTTTACCAGTCAGCAGTTCAAGAAATTTTCTGAGACTTGGGTCTTTGTCCATGTTACTAGTAGTCCTGAGTACCCACAGTCCAATGGATTAGTTGAGCATGCAGTCCAAAGAATGAAATGTTTGTTAGAGAAATCTGAGAGAGATGGTATTGGTGTTTTCCTTAACCTTCTCAATCTCAGAAACATTCCCCAAGATAACTTGCTTGGTTCACCTGTTCAGAAATTAATGTCTAGACAGACGAGAACAACCTTATCAATCAGTAAACAACTACTGCTTTCAAATGCAAAGAACAATAAAGTAAAGAAACATCAGTCACAAAAGTCATACTATGATAAATCTAGCAAACCTCTTAGATGACTAAGACAAGGGGAAATCATAAGAATGCAAACAACCAAAGGATACAACCGAGTGGGTATCATCAAAAATGTTTGTGACAAACCAAGATCTTTTATTGTTCAATCAGAGGGAATGGAATTTAGAAGAAACCAAAGACATATCCTTCCAATTTCTGAACCAGTGACACAGCAGATTGCCTGTGCCAAAGACTCTGTTTCTCAGAGCAACCTTACACTTGTTCCCATTTCGCAGGACAGTGTATTTGCCTCAAATAATCCTGATGCTATCTCTGAAGTTCCTATTGAAAAGAATTCCCCAGAGACTGTCCTTGTTGCTAAACCCAGTCAAAGCTTTTATGTAACCAGATTGGCTAGAATTTCCAGACCCAATCCAAAATACACAGCAACTTGGACTTGAGTTTGATTGTTATTAATACTGAAAAGTTATCTAGTATATATATATATTTTTTTTTTTTTTTTTTTGTCTTGTTCTCCTATTGCATGTCAAAGAAAATCAAAGAGGGAGTATTTAGATCATTATATGTAATGTTCCTATTGAGCCACTGTAGCTACACAGCACGTCCATATAAAGTACTGAGTATGTGCAAGAACAGTGCTATTTTTGTACAGTCAGCCAGAGTGAGTGCAGGCATGAATGGAGATGCACATGCGAGTGTGTTTAAGTAATGTGTGAATCAGTTAACTTAAACATATATGTTCCAGTTATAGTTCCTGACAATGTTTGTGTACAATAAATATCTTGAACCCATACACTGCTTCATTGTCTCTTTTGAATGCATGAGACAAGTGACACTTGAGAAGTCCACACACAGAGACACACACACACACACACACACACACACACACACACACACACACACACACACACACACACACACACACACACACAGACACACACAAGCACTCATATTCAGCTATGTTCTATGTCTCTGAATGTATGGTGTTGCAAGCCATTTCTGCCAAGGTCTTGGGGTTTTACACAGAGGTCATCACCCATGGTTTCAATCCATGTCCAGCACCACTTGCAACACACAAAGTCAATACTGTTACATGTTGCCTGCCTTTTACTTGAATGAGAACCATATAGTCTAGCCTATGTACCTAACAATGTGTTCACGTCCTTGCTAGATAGTCTTGTAGAAAAATATCCAGCATGAAACACTACTAGAGATTGCACGTGCCAGATATGGGAATTATGGTAACTTCCTAGATGGCAAATAAACACTGTGCATGACACCTTGTGCATTGCACTCCACTAAGCAGTTGATGGACTGGAAGCCTTTCCAGCCAATGTACTGGAAAATTTGTGGAGTAGGTAGGGTCTTGATGGCAATGTGATAGATACAGTCAATAGCCCCAAAGACTTTGAGAAATGGGCTAAGCTGTAGATTCCCACATGGTGGAAGTTCTATCCAGCACTCTTCATAGAAACAATATATGTTCCTCTACATGTTGCAGCGTCATGTCAAAGAAATGGTGTGGCATCCATAAGGCTGATACTTAATGATTTCTAGCATGTTCCCTGCTGGACACTGAAAGATCCTCACAGAAAGAACGGTTCATGCAACACAAACTTTCATGCCCCAGGGATGGGCAGTCAGCACATTCCTGCTGATACCATGTGTTGGGGATCCATGTCTACAAGCTACTGTTTGGTGTCCCTATTGACATGGCAATGATCATCGATATCCTACTCATGGATGTGATGGTATGTTATCTGCTGATGGATTGACTTGAAAAGCAAAGGGCAATGGCAGAGAACATCACAGGCACTGGTTCCAAAACTCGCCTCTAAGATAAGTTACTCAGCTATAGCTGTTGCTGTTTTTAGCATATTAGTGTAACTGAAGCTCCTGTACATAGAAGAATCCTGGCATTCGGAATGGATATGCACCATAACTAATAGCACTAGGTATATGTGCATCCGTGAATCACTCTGCTATGTTTGATTTCATGATTTGCATACATGATGAGTCTCATTTAGAGGTGGGCATTCATTAGCATATCATTATGCAGTCATTAGCTTGTCATGAATACTGTGCTATATATGCTAATCATGCTTCATCTATCTCCAAATCACTCCCTTCCGGTGTGTTGCCTCTCCGCATACATTTCTTTAATGCTGTGCATTAACTATTTCTGAATATCACCATATCTTTCGCATTAATTGAGCAAATGCATAAACATGGGTTATATTATATTATAAACAACATCATACAGCAATATACTCATAACAGGTTCATGAAAGAAAATAACATTTAAACAATAAAAATAGAAATACATGTCATAGTTTAAGTTACCCAGACTTATATGTTACCATGAATTGCAAAATGTTTTGGCAGAAACAACTAGCTGTGGTTGTGATTAACAAGTCTATAATCCTGAATAAAGTTAGAAGGAAAAACAGTTACACTGTGCTCCCTCATATTATGTGACATGTACTCTGTGCTAAGCTTGTACAACACAAAATACCAGCACTGAAAACATTTAGGATGAAAATGCCGAACAAAAAGTTAAGGTTTGAGCTGTTGTATTGCTGATACTTGTTAAGCAAACAAAACAGACAGCAAAGTCAGATCCAGCACAAGGCAACCTAGGCAGCTGTCTAGGGCCTAGTGCTGGCAGGGTGGCCCACATAAACCTTATTAGAAACAAGAAAAAAAAAAGAAAATTAAACAATAAAAGAAAAAAAAGAAAAAAAAAACTGTTCCACTTACATCTCCCACCCAATTATCTGGGTCCATTTGACTGCAAACTTGGGATGCTCTTCAATGGAAGATCTGGGGGTGGAGCTAACTGTAATAAGCTGATCACTGCAAATTGCAATGAAGTGCCTCCTGAAGAGCTGAGTGGGTAGTGTGCCAGTTTGTGGTACCAGCACAGGGGACTTGTTGAGCCAGATATGCTTCTGGTGTACAGACAAACAACGGCCTGTCACTGATGAAATGGATGGTCATGCGTCTGTGTGTGTTTGTGTGTGTGGGTGTGTATGTGTGTGTGTATGAATGTATCTGTGTGTGTGTGTGTGTGTGTGTGTGTGTGTGTGTGTGTGTGTGTGTGTGTGTGTGTATAAATACTTGAGTCCTGCATCCCAAAGTAGTTATTACACTACAGCAAACTTACCAAAAGAAACCATAAAAGTTTTGGACTAGCATTAACAAACTACTACACCCAGGTCAATCTATCACACCTAACCCACAAGGCTCTAACCTTGAGAATCCCACACAAACTGCCAATGCCGTCAATTCTTTTTTCACAGACACCATCCAAACTCTTGCTAGTCAACTATCTCCAGGTACCACAAATCTGCCTACTTCTACTACTAGCCCACTTCCATCATTTCAGTTACAACCAGTTTCTACTTCCTTCATTTGCTCCCTTCTCCAAAAACTAAAACCTACAACCCCCTCCGCTGACCAACTACCAGCAGAATATCTGCAAGAAGGAGCTAAAGCCATAGCCTATCTCATTTCCATTCTGATTAACAGAACCATAAGTGAAGGAACTATCCCATCTATCTGGAAAATCTCTGACATCATCCTCCTACATAAAGGTGGGAACTCTAATGACTTTTCAAACTATCGTCCTATAGCCCTACTCTCTCCTCTAGCAAAAATGATGGAGAAATGCATCCATAAGCAACTACTTCACCACCTAATCCAAAATAACTTACTTGCCAACTCTCAACATGGATTTAGACCATTCCACAGTACTACCACTGCCCTGCTATCCTTTACAGACTGCATTAACAAAAACCGAAACAACAATATTCTTTCATCTGCAGTCTTTATTGATTTATCTAAAGCTTTCAATATGGTTAATAACCAGCTACTTTTAAATATACTGAAATCCCTTTCACTTGAACCTCTAGCCATAAAATGGTTCAAATCTTACTTAAACAATAGACAGCAGGCTGTGCTATGGGATAATAATCTATCTACACACCTCCCCATTACACTTGGTGTTCCTCAGGGCTCCATATTAGGCCCACTCCTATTTCCATTTTTATAGGTTCATAGGTTCATAGGTTCATACTAGGCTATCTGCCCTAGGGCATTTATAAGCCTAGCCAGAGTGTGTTTGGCTTTCGCCACCCATTTTAAAATTAATTTTGCTATGCCCTTTTTCGAGGTTAGTATACTGTGCCTCTGTCTAACAGTGACACAGAAGTGATACCCGGGGTAAACCTATGATCCCCCATCCACTCATCAAGATTCCTCTTGAAGAGTGTCAATGAGGGACTCTGCATAACCTGGACTGGGATTTTATTCCAGAGTGAAGGGAGCCTCTGGGTTATGAATCTGTCCCTCCAGCATGTCCTATTTATTTCAGTGCTGAGGTTCAAGTCTCTCGAGCGCGTAGCTCGATGGGATTTGGATTTTCTGAGGTGCAGCATGTCCATTAATTCCGGGTTGGACATGGCTTTATACGTCAGGCACAGATCGCCTCTGAGCAGGCGGTATGCCACTGAGTAGAGCTGGAGTTTCTTTAACTGGGCAGCATATGGCATCTGTTTGAGCCCTTTGATCCTCTTGGTGAGGTACTTTTAGGGTCTTTCCAGTTGCTGCAGATGTCTGGTAAGGTACATCCCAAAAGGGGCATTTTACTCAATTATGGGCCTGATGAGGGATAGGTAAAGAGGCACGATGACCTCCCCTGATCTAGATGTGAATCCCTTCATGATTAGGTGGGCTACATAAAATGTTTTTCTAACCACTTTGGCCACGTGGTCATCAAATGAGAGATTGCTATCAACTTGGGTCCCCAGATCCTTAATTACTTCTTCCGTACTTAATGGATTACCACCTATGTGGAAATTTGTGGGCACTTTGTTTTTGCCAAAGGGAATGACTATACACTTTTTGGCGTTTAGCTTGAGGCCATGGCTCTGGCACCAGTTGTCTGTTTCTATGAGGCCCTTTTGGAGGATGCTTGTGTCGGCTGGAGAGTCGATTATAGTGCCCAGTTTGCAGTCATCTGTGAACTTGGTCAGCCACAGTCCTTCTGTGTTTGCCTGTACCTCTGAGAAATATATACTGAACAGGAGAGGTCCCAGGAGTGAGCCTTGTGGGATGCCACTTATAACTGGTTTGTAGTCTGACATGGCTCCAGCAATTCTAACCATGTGGGTTCTGTCCTTGAGCCAGTTTGTAACCCATCTAGTGACATAGGGGTTTATATTTAAGCTGGTGAGCTTATCTATAATGCCCGAGTGGGGTATTGTATCGAAGGCTTTTGCGAGGTCAAGTTAGGCTGTGTGGACCACCTTCCCCTCGTCAATAGCCTTGGTGACTGTTTCAAAGAAATCAACCAGGTTTAAGAGGCAGGATCTGCCCTTAACAAAGCCGAACTGGGTAGGATCCAGTGTCTGTAGGTCCCCAATATCTTTTTTTATGAGGTCCATGATGATCCTTTCCATAGCTTTGCAGACCAAGCTAGTCAGGCTTATAGGGTGATAGTTTCCAGGATCCATTGAGGCACCACCTTTGTGGAGAGGGACCACTGTTGCTGTATGCCACTCTTTGGGTACATATCCTGTGGTAAGGCTGAGATTGAACAGTCGTTTTATGTTTGGGTTTAGCTCTTCTTGGAGTTCATGTAGGATGCAGCCCAGGACACCGTCTGGTTTCATTGATGCTGTGTTTTTTGCTTTGGAGAGGGCGGCTCTTACCTGAGCATCTGAGATGTCAGGGGGGCAGCACTCTGCTGGGATAGATATTTGCCCTTTTGGTGGGGAGGGGGGGGAGAAGTTTGCGCTGAACCTGTCAGCTAGGATGTTGGCAATGTCTGTGGGTTCGGTGTAATTTTTGTCATTTTGGACTAATTCTGAGCATATCTGGGAATTCACACCCAGGTTCCTAACATAACTAAAGAAAGCCTTGTGATTATCCTTAGTGTCCTGTGCAATTTTTCTCTCGAAGCTGGCCTTAGACAATTTTATGAGTGCCCGTAGTTTTTTGCTAACACTGATCAGAGATGCCTTCCCTTTTTGGGATTTTGTTCTATCATGAAGTAGCTTCCTCCTTCTATTGTATAGTTTGTTTATGGCTGGGGTCCACCAGACAGGACGTCTGCTTTTGGAGGATTGGGTCTTGGTTTTATTTGGGATTGCATGATCCATGCATTCCTGAAGGTGTTCATAGAATGCGTTTATAAAGGATTCTGTGGTCTGGGCCGTATTTTCCACAGGCCCAGGGGCTTTGAAGGATTCCACCTTGGTTTTGAGGAGTGTGAAATTTGCTTTAGAGAAGTTTTAATTATTAATGACCTTCACTCAGCAATTCCTCAAGACACCTGTATTCAATATGCAGACGACTCCACAATAATTTGTTTCATAGTTTCATAGTTTAGTACTAGGCTATCTGCCCTGGGGCATTTGTAAGCCTAGCCATAGTGATGTGGCTTTTGCCACCCCGTGAAATGGTACAAAATGCACAGAATAGATTTAGAATACTTTGCCTCTGTCTAGTAGTGACACAGTGAAGGTCCCCTTATATAATAGAATTAGTTTACCGTGCCCCTGTCTAGTAGTGACACAGATGTGACCCCTGGGGTAAACTTACAATCTCCCATCCACTCATCAAGATTTCTCTTGAAGAGAGTTAGTGAGGGGCTCTGCCTAACATGAACTGGGATTCTGTTCCAGAGCATGGGAAGCCTCTGGGTTATGAATCTATCCCTCCAGCATGTCCTATTCATACTTGTGCTGAGGTTTAAGTCTTTAGCTCTCGTGGTTCTGATGGATTTGGATTTTTTGAGGTGGAGCATGTCCATCAGTTCCTGATTGGACATGGCCTTGTACGTCAGGCACAGATCACCTCTGAGCAGGCGGTATGCTACTGAATAGAGCTGGAGTTTCTTTAGTCTGGCAGAATAAGACATATGTTGGAGACCCTTGATCCTCTTGGTGAGGTACTTTTATGGTCTCTCCAGCTGTTGTAAATGCTGGGTGAGGTACATACCAAATCGGGCATTTTACTCAATCATGGGTCTAATGAGGGAGGAGTATAGGGGTAGAATGACATCCTTGGATCTGGATGTGAATCCCTTCATGATAAGGTGTGCAAGGTAGAATGTCTTTCTAACCACTTTGGCAACGTGGGTGTCAAATGAGAGGTCGCTGTTGACTTGGGTCCCTAGGTCTCTGATTACTTTTTCCGTACTCAGTGGGTTGCTGTCTATGTGATAATTTGTGGGTACTTTGTTTTTCCCAAAGGGGATGACTATACATTTTTTGGCATTTAGTTTAAGGCCATGACTCCGGCACCAGTTGTCCATTTCTGTGAGGCCTTTTTGTAGGATGTATGTGTTCGCTGGTGTATCGACTATGGCACCTAGTTTGCAGTCATCTGCAAACTTTGTCAGCCACAACCCTCCCATGTTTGCTTTAACATCTGAGAAATAAATGCCGAACAAGAAGGGTCCCAGGACATATCCCTGTGGGACACCACTTGTGACTGGCTTTGAGTCTGACATTGCTCCAGCGATTTTAACTTTATGGGTTCTATCCTTTAGCCAGTTTGCCACCCATCTTGTGACATATTTACATTTAAGCTGTTGAGCTTGTCTATGATGCCAGAGTGGGGTATTGTGTCGAAGGCCTTAGCCAAGTCCAGGCAGGCTGTATGGACTGCTTTGCCCTCATCAATGGCTCTAGTGACTGTTTCGAAAAAGTCAACCAGGTTTAAAAGGCAGGATCTGCCCTTTACAAAGTCGAACTGGGTGGAATCAAGTGTCTGTAGGTCCCCAATGTCATTGTTTATGAGTTCCATAATGATTCTTTCCATAGCTTTGCAGACCAGGCTGGGTAAGCTATTTTATGAGTGCCCGTAGTTTTTTGCTAACACTGATCAGAGATGCCTTCCCTTTTTGGGATTTTGCTCTATCATGAAGTAGCTTCCTCCTTCTATTGTATAGTTTGTTTATGGCTGGGGTCCATCAGACAGGACGTCTTCCTTTGGAGGACTGGGTCTTGGTTTTATTTGGGATTGCATGATCCATGCATTCCTGAGTGGGGTATTGTGTTGAAGGCCTTAGCCAAGTCCAGGTAAGCTGTATGGACTGCTTTGCCCTCATCAATGGCTCTAGTGACTGTTTCGAAAAAGTCAACCAGGTTCAAAAGGCAGGATGTGCCCTTTACAAAGCTGAAGTGGGTGGGATCAAGTGTCTGTAGGTCCCCACTTCTCCAACTGAACAACAGTTCCTTACCCAAAAAGCATTTAATACAGTAGAACAATGGTATTTAAACCACTGTCTCCTCCTAAACCCCCAAAAAACTAAACTTTTACTTTTCACTCCAACCCGAAAGTCCACCCCTGTATATTTCACACTCATATCTAATAATGGCACTCTCATATCTCCTGACCCAACCACTAAACTCTTAGGAATAACAATAGATAGCAACCTTAACTTTGATACTCATATAAACAACACAATAAAAGCAGTCAACAAGAAATTGGGGTCTCTCTATAGAATCAAACCCTTTCTTACACCATTAGCCAGGATCGCAATAGCCAGTACTCACTTAATCTCCGCTCTGCTCTATGCTTCACCTATATACACTAATCTCTCAAAAAACAACCTCAACAAACTGGCAGTATCCTATAATAATATTGCTAGATTTGCCACTGGCTCTCCTTTTAGAACTCATCACTGTCTTAATCTAAAGCAACTAGGATGGTTAGAGTTTCAAAATCAGCTTCAATTTCACCAGCTTGTCATAGCCTATAAGACCCTGTATCAACCCACCGATACTCCAATACTCTCTAGCCTCATTACCCCATACAAGAATCTTAAAAATGTACGCTCCTCAAACAATCCGCTTATCATCACCAGCAGATCCAACTTAGCAGGAGACTCTCTGTTCTCTAATACTGCTGGAAAGCACTGGAACCTTCTACCCACTGAACTCTTATCTCTGTCCTCAATAACACTTTTTAAACAGAAACTAAAACTATTTCTTAGTACACATTGGTTATGCTCTTGTACTAACCTTGATTAACTTTCTTTCTTTATACTAATAAATACTCTTCACCTTTTACTCTTCTGTACTAACTACAGACTTATCCTTAAAGAACCAAAAAGACCATGTTATTGCAGTTTAAATCTATGTATATAGTAACATCTTTTATGTACATTACCTTTACTGTTTGTGTTATGCTCACTATGAGTATTGTATTGTTTATTAACAACAGCTGTCTTAAGCTTGGACTGTTGCAACATCTATATTGTATTGTGTGCATGTGTTGGAGCTTTTCTCCCTGGGCCTCTACTGAAAATGGACATATATCCAGTTAGACTAGCCTGGTCAACAAATGTAAAATAAATAAATAAATAGTTATGGTACAAAGGAAAAAGGAATAATTTGTTGTAGACAGGAGCATCATAGTATGATCAACGTTCTTTATTTGTATGAGCCACTTTCTTTATGTAAGATCCCTGGTTTCCTTGCTTTGTTAATTGTTGACAATGGTATATTCCTTAGCTGTGAATAAACTGGACACCATGAAATCTATGACTGTAATGTTAATATTTTAACTGAGTACATTTTAATTCAGTCTGGGCTATAACAGTTTGTCTGGCACTTACTGCAGCTATTTATGAGCGGCTTCTTAAAGAGTTTGAATCTATCAGCCTTTGTGTACTGTGACTCTGTATAAGTCACTTAATCAGACAGTACTTCCTAGCTGAACCTGAAAAGGGACACTTTTGTCCAGCGGGCTGTCCCAGGTTTTTAGCAAATGTGCTACACACACTTGTCTTTTGAATTCCTGCATCCTTTATAAAGCCTTTAATTAGTGCTGAATTTTTTGCTATTTGACTGACTCCTAGCATGTCTCTTGCAGTTTAATTGGTTAACAGACACATTTTTAATAAATGTGAGCTTCAAGGGAAGATATGTTTTCTGCTGCTGATGCTTAGTCTGTTTGCAATGCGAGAGTGTCTTGTTTTGTTTATAAAATGGCTGTAAGTAGTTTGAAATAAAAGTTTTAAATCAAATCCAAATTTGTGATCATTGTAAAAGTAGAAAAGAAAATAGTACACATACTGATAGGTTAGAACAGTGTTTTATTGTGATCTACGAGAGACAGTCAAGTAATGGGATATTACCGCAGCTGGAGACTCCATACTATTACTGTGCCTAGGGCCCCATTTGACCAGGATACAGCTCTAAGTGAAGTATTGCTAGGGCATTATTGCCATGCGTCTGACAAAATAAGTCATTACGGCCAATGGAATATTTAGGAGACAGACACTCTTTAAACATACCATGGAATCCATCAGATGTAACACACAGCTAGATAATCTGGGCCACTGGGGCTCATTTTAAATCACAAACTTAACCTTGTTAAAAAAATAAAGAAATAATCCAAAAAAGTTAACAGTAAAAATAGAGCTGCACCTCACATACATGCACTATTTATACATAGCAGGTGATAAAAAATATATGGAATAATAATTGGGTAATTAAGTACACCATTGCAGGCATTTTCATTTATCATATTGTAAGGTAAGGCAGAGAACACAAATGTGTTATTAGGTGACAAATTCCAAGATATTGCATTCACATTGTTGCAGCAACAGGCTAGTGACTAGGCTATCATATTCTATATGCTCCCGAAGTTAATCTGATATAAATATATATATATATATATATATATATATATATATATATATATATATATATATATATATATATATATATAGTTCCCCTTTATAATCTCGAAATACTGAAATCTTGAATTTCAGTATCTTGAAACTATAAAGGTGAATGACTCACAATCCCGAAACTCACAATCACAAACATACATACACCATACACCACACAACTTACACACACCATTGTACCCACACCACACAAACTATACAACCCTACACTACATGTAAGCATACACTCCACACCCCCCCTACTTATATATGCCAACTCCGAGATCGCACAAACAGAAAAAAAACTCACACCCAGACATTCTACAGTCCCTTGCACACACACACACACACACACACACACACACACACACACACACACACACACACACACACACACACACACACACACACACACACACACACACACACACACACAACACTCAACTCATATTTTCACCTCCGTACCCTAACCCACACATACAACTTATAAAAACATTCACATACACTCACTCACCTTAAATTCTGGACACCATCCCAGCCAAACACTTCACGTAACGTAGCGTAAATGCATAAGTGCAGATTCAAGATATTCAGATTCGCGCTTATGCACTTTTGTATTTTGAAGTTTCGCCTTTATGATCTCAGGATACTGAAAATTGAGATTTCAGTATTTCAAGATTATAAAGGGGAACTATATATATATATATATATATATATATATATATATATATATATATATATATATAATATGTGTGTGTGTGTGCATATTGGGTTAACAATCCTGAATAAAGTTGGAGTATTAAGGATTTTAAACTACAAAAAAAATGCATTCTTAAGAAAAAAAAAGCCAGAGATTTTCATCACTAGTTCATTAATAACTAGCAATGGGGATAGAAAAATATGTCAAACTGAAAACTATGCTTCAGAAAGTAGCAAGAAGTGATAAGGACGCATATTTAAAGAAACACTACAAAGAACTGGGAGAAGACAATAGATTAAGGAAGACAGTAGATCTGTGCAAGAAGATTGGCAGTGTGAAATGTGCTAGTAAAAATGGGTCTGATAAAAGACAAAGGTAGGAGAGGAATAACAGAAGCAAAAAATATTCAGAAGTGGTAGGGGTATACAGAAGAACACCAATATCATCGATGCATACGATGGTAGGACTCTAAACTAGAGCCAGATAGTCTGAAAAGTGAAGAAGCAAAATGGGCCCTACAGAGTCCTGATAATAACAAAACTGCAGATAGTGATCGAAGTCCAGCAGAATTGCTTAAATGACACTGTTATAGTGCTGCTTTAAATTTACCTGCAAATTTAGAAAACATGGCATCAGCAATTAGTCTGGAAAAGGTCAGTTTCTATTCTAACTCACTGCTAAAAAAACCCCAGACAATGCAGATGACTGCTCAGAAAGTTGAATAGTTACACTACTTTCACATTCTAGCAAGGTAATAAGATCCTGTGAGCTAGAGTCCACCCCCTGCCCACCTTACTAATGCATGCTAACCCCCTGCATCTCCCTCTAACACTAATCCTGCACCTTACCTGTGGAAAGAAAAAACTTTCCATAACAGTCCCATTATTTAGACAAATTATGTCTGAATGTGTTGTGGGGTTTGGGTGAATGGAATCACAAAAGGAACAGGTTTCCTTCTGTAATTTTTTTTTATTTTCAGGTTTTTACATTTTTTCATTATATTGATTTTATAAATGTCTGCATCAATCACCCGTGTTTCAGTGCTTGTGCGTTTCAGCAAATCAACGTATACTGATGTGCTGATATCTATATATGCACAATATTGTTGTGCCTCATCTCAGAGAAAGGGGGATACTCTGAAGTACTGCAACCATTAATATTTTGGTCTACATTCCTCCAAATGTGTACTTGTAGGTCTGCTATTCTGAGGGCCAATCAGAATTCTTGTCCTTTGAGTTTAAACAGGCAAAATGTTGGCATCATATTTGTTTCCTATAACAAGCTACCATTTCATGGAGTAGCTATCATTAATTGGTAATTCTCTTATTTAAGGGCACTAGCACCAATAACTGTCATGATACCATAAGGAGCTCCAAGTGTCTAATGGAAAAATGCTAGATACTTTAGTCACTAATGAGTTAAAACTAGATTTGTTTGTATTCATATATTTCATACTACATTATCTGCATTTTGCTGTCTGATAAACTGGGAGTATATTTCATAGGGATAGGTTGTGAGGTGTTAAATGCTTTTCATCCTATAATTCTGTGTTTAACTCATTAACTCCTATGACTTGTGGAATGTCACCCCTCTAGCAGCCTACATTAAGCTTGCATTTCTGAGCATTTGATGAAAAATAAAGTTAAAAAGCATAAGGCAGATAACTGTAAATATTTTGTGAACAATAAAAACTAATAAACCTGCACAAATAGCAATGTTATCAGTAAGACGTGCTGTTTACAGTAATAATAGTCAGTGCATTCATAGTCTTTCCATAAATACTGTAATACATTATAATGCACACAAACCCAAATTACATTTTTTGCTAAACATCTACAAATTCTCATAGCTTGGAAACTGTACCACCTAGACATATATTAAATGACCAGTTAGCACTAGAAAAACATAAATATAATAAAAATCCATATTAAAACAACACACATGGGTAAGTGCTTTCTTCAATAAAACATCATAGAACCATGAACAAAACTGAGGAGGTAACCTATAAAAATGCATAGATTGATGCACACACCGGTAATAGGACCAATCAGTTTGGTGAAATAGACACCAGTCAGATGCAAAATGCTAATAAAGTATGAACAGAGACCCTATCATAAGTTTCTGCCAGTCAGAATACAGAATTGCTACTTTCATCCAATGGTAGACCTCTCACATGTGAACAAACAAATAAGATCATATAGCATAAACACCAATCAGACAGAAAATTCTAGTAAAATGTAACAGAGAATCAGTCATAAGTTCCTGCCAATCAGAATACAGAATTGCTATTTTCATCCAATGGTAGTCGTTTCAAAGGATGAACAAACAAATGCAAACAAAACCCAGGAAATTGATGTCAACAACTCAGAAAACATATAGCATACAGTTATTTATAGTTTTAATGCTCTAAGTTTAAACTCACTGGTGACTGAAATGGCATAATTTAGTTATGGGAAGTTCATAGCATCCAAATGCAGCTGTCAAAGTATTTCATGATCTAGTAACTGATTTTTCCAGTCCCCAAGAAAGCTGCTACATCAGTTTTCTCCAAAATACAAAACTTAGACATGGAGACGTTGTGACAGCAAGAGGAGTATTTAGCCAACACACTCCTGTCATCATTCTTGGAAATGCTGTGTACATGCTGATAAATTATTTTATTAAAGTTATTGTTAGTGTTTCCAGTATAGAATGCATGGCATGTAAAATACCTAGCAATGCACTAAACCTTATTTGTATCTGCTTTTAGCCATCCACTTTGAATTTTTTTCAAAAATTACATTGTTGAAATCAGTCTCAATAAAAAAAGGCATTGATAACAGTGGCCACACTTGTTTGTGTCTTTCAGCTTTTCCCGGTTAGGGGTCGCCACAGCATTAATGAGCCATTGTACAAACCCCTAAAGGGTCTTTCAAGAATGTTTTTCAAGTTCGGTTGGCTCTTACAAGTAAATGCTGGTGCATCACCAAGAAGAGATTTTAAGTTTTCATCACAATGAAGTATAAACCAGTTTCTAGAAATAATGTTACGAATATCTAAAGTACCAGTGAATAGTGTAGAACCATGTCATTAGATGCTAAAAAATAATTGGAAGGAGGATCTGGTGCTGGGAATGAAACCCAAAGTTCCCTGTTATTAGGTAACAGTTCATATGTTAACCTTGTCCTGGCAACTCCTTGATTTGAACTCAGTCATTTTGGGTGTAACATTAAACACAAATGGAAGGATGGAAGCTTAGATGTGACTAGTGGCACTGCAAAAAAAATTACTACATGATTTGGAATCTTTAATGAAAACTGGGAACGCAAACTGTATTTTTCTACCACACAGAATAAATGCAATGATGTTTGGGATAAAGATAAAACTATGAAAATGTTAAAATCTTTGTTATTCTGAGTGGAAGTATTAGAGAACACAGCAGTAAGCTGCTTAAACATTGAGTTTCTTAAATACAAAGGTGGCATTAGTATTCTTAAAGTCATATGCATGCAAGATAAAAAATCTGTGAAATTAAATTCATTCACTGGCAGTCTTCTACAAACTGTTCGTTACATGGTTAGGTCAGTCAGAAAGAAACAAGCAAACAAATATCACAAGTGCAATTTCAGAAAATCAAAATTAATGTTTCATGTAGCCTAAAGGCTAGATTTTCATTTCATTTGCGTATATTGTTAAGTCAAGCCATTAAAAAGTAACACATCTTTGGGGTTTTTTTTTTGTTTTTTTTTGAGAAGGTGATGAGGCTGGAAAGTGTTTAAAGAAGTTTGAGCTAAACATCGTTGTCCACGGTGAAAATAATTATAAAGTTTAATGTTGAAAGTAAGGGTTGCGCTTTAGTAAAGCAAATCAAACTGCACGAAACTAAACATTTATTTCGTGGACCAGTGTGATGCATATTTAAGCACAAGTAAAAAACATTTGCTCTAACTGCTTAATGTTCTCAATGTGTTCATGTAAGAGACTCCTATTCGTGTAGAAAAAGAAGCACTGTGTTTGCCTGCTTCCACATAAAGATGCCAAGTGTACTCTAGGAATATCTTTCAGAGTGACAGGCTCTTCATGTGGGTTGAAACCGCCAGTTGTTACTCGGCTGAAATTTACTAAACAGCAGAAGTGTCTGACAGCTGCTTAAGGAAATCCTTTCAAGAAATTCTCCTTTTGCCTGTCTGGAAGCATCAACAATTTCCTTCCTGCTTTGTGACTCAGATTGCATAATGAAGGAAGATCAGTGCATCAATACCTTGTGTCTCTCTTAGCCACATGAAATTAGTTTTTCCTCTGTGGGTTTTCTTCTGCAACTTACTATGCAGCTGTTGACTGAGTATTTTTCTGAGCCATTTGCCACATAAATGCCAACAAATGATCTGCAGTATATTTATACTCTAACATCGTGGTAGAAAAATATTACTTAGTTTGATCAGTGAGTAGCTGACTCATGTTTAGGTGTTGTAGTCTGAGGTGAATTAAGACCGCGTAAGTTTGCTTTTTATTAACCTACTCTGTTCTGTTGATTTCCTTTTGGTTAGGTAGCTGAATTTATGTGGACAATTATATCAACTTACAGCCTGTTAGTCTATCAACAGCATTTACACTGGACCACTTTAAGACATTAAGGGGAAGGGCTACTCACAGGTATCAAGGTGGCATAGAGAAATTCAGTTTTTTGGCCATATCGTTTAAGAATTGGTTTGCAAATCATGTATGTTTTTAACCTCACAGTTCGCCAGACCCAGAGTTAAGCTATGTTCCACACATTCAAAGAAAGGAAAGAAAAACAATTTCCCATTTGTGACAAGTTAAACTGCTTCAACTTATTTTGTCAAAAGCACTCACTAGCTGACTGTCTCTGCCCAACTTATCAAGATCCAGTATAAAGTTATAAATATGAAGGTATGGCATGAAAGAAAAGAGATGTATAAAGAGTGAAAAAATTAAGATAATCTGGGAGGCAAAATCCTAAAAAAAAAAAAAAAGGACACTGTACATTTGGAAGCAAAGCATTAACTATATAACAAAAGTGAAAATGGACATTGGAGGCAGTCATCTCAGATAACAAAAAAAAGAAAATAACACGAGGCAACAGCAATAAAGACAAAGGGAATGTTACCCAGAATTTACCCTCCTTTACACAGCTAGTGCAACATTGCCCAGAATAATGCACAATTCTGCACGTCTTCCCTTTGTGAAGCTGAACGAGATGGAAGCAGCCTAGAGGAAACAGCGTAATTAGTGTTCCTTTTCCACCAGCAGCCACTTACAAACAGCTTGAGAGTTTAATGTGGACAATTCTTAAGAACAGAAGTGGAGGAATCATTTGAAAAAAGCTTTTAATGTGCAACATGGGAATTATGTGTTCAACAGAACACATTGGAGGGCATAAAGCAGACAGTTATGGGGAAATATGAAGAAGCATCTTTTCACTTACACAGTAGTTTATGATTAGAAAATCTGTTGTGTAAATGTTGTGATCTCTAAACAGAAAAGAATTTAAGAAAGCACAGGAGAGATATAAATTAATTCTGATGAGGGGTGGGAATTAAATAATTTGTTTTGTTGCTTACTCAGTAGGGAATAAAGTGAATACATTATATAAACCAAGTAGTCGACATGCTGTCAGAAGCTGTGCTGCAATGATAACTGTGTGCTGATTCTCAGCTCTTGGGAGAAAAACTGAGAAGTAGATTTGTTTCTTGATGACTTGATGCCATACAAACATACACATATATATAAATATATATATATATATATATATATATATATATATATATATATATATATATATATATATATATACACACACACACACACACACACACACACACACACACACACATATGTATATATATGGGTCTACTTCTGTTTATTGAAAAAACACTTTTTTGAATAACAGACAGCCGAACCCACTTTAGCGAAAGTGCACTTAAATGAAAGTGCACTATTGCGAACACCGATTCACCGAATTGGAAAAAAACACACTAAAAACACATTTTTGCAGGGGGCAACCCTGTGCCCCACACACCCCCATTATTTATATACACTAATTCTGAGATCGCACTACAGTGGGGAAAAGGATATAGTTCATATCCCTACTGTACCGTGCTTTGGTGAATCGGTGTTCGTAAAAGTGCACTTTTGTTTAAGTGCACTTTCACTAAAGTGAGTTCGGCTTTCTGTTTTTTTGAAAAAGTGTTTCTTCAATAAACAGAAGTAGACCCATGTGTGTGTGTGTGTGTGTGTGTGTGTGTGTGTGTGTGTGTGTGTGTGTGTATGCATATATACATATATATATATATATATATATATATATATATATAGGGGTCTACCTGATATGGTCGACAGTTCATATGGTTGAAACTCAATTGGTCAATGGCTCATTTGTTCGACAACCAGTATTCAAGGCACTTAACAGGGATTTACCCCCTCCCCAAAGCTGTGTGACCCTGGAATTGATATATATAGTTGGGGGGGTGGGGGGTGAAGCCCCCCAGTAATATTCGTTTAAAAACTAAACATTTAAACAAATATGGGTGGGGGGCTTTGCCCCCACACCCCCCACACATCCCCTAACTATGTGTATCAACTCCAGGGTCACACAACTTTGGGGAGGGGGGCAAATCCTTGTTACATGCCTTGAATACTGGTTGTCGACCAAATGAGCCATTGACCAATTGAGTTTTGACCATATGAACTGTCGATCAATATCAGGTAGACCCATATACATATATATATATATATATATATATATATATATATATATTTATGCATTTATTTGACTGAACACTCATTTCACTAAATAGTGTAAAAATCTATAGAAAGGATCAGATAGTGTCATTTTTATCATGGGATTTATTATGGAAGTGAGTCTATTAGAGTAAATATGGAATGCAATGGTCAGCATAATGTTGTACGCCTAGATTTGCAAATGTAAAGATCTCTAAAAAGAAAAAAGATTTAAGAAAGCACAAGAGAGATATAAATTAATTCTGATGAGGGCTGGGAATTAAATAATTTGTTTTTCTGCTTATTCAAATGGGAACACATTATATAATTCAAGTAGTCAACATGCTGTCAGAAATGTGCAATGTGGTCTACTTCAAAGTATTGAAATTTCACAACATTGAATCTCTGATCATCGAAGACCAGGTGATCAAAGTTATAAAATATCAAACATAAAAAAAAAAAAAAAACTAACTGGTGAAAACATCTTCTTTTACTTTTTTGGAGGGGGACAAGCCCCTGCACCACTCACATCCCCAGCTACTTAAATATACCAACTCAGAGATCACACTACATTGAAGAGAATGGCAAAGTTCCCATTCCGCACTGTACTGTGATCCCCATTCACAAAGTTTGACATCTCACAACTTCGATCATCTGGTCTTCACAGATCAGAGGTCTGATGTGAAATACTGACCCACTGAAGTAGACCCCTACAATGTTAACTCTATGCTGATTCTCAGCTCTTGGGACTAAAACTGAGAACTAGATTTGTTTCTTGATGCCTTGACGCTAAATATATATATAAAGTTATATATATATATATATATATATATATATATATATATATATATAGAGAGAGAGAGAGAGAGAGAGAAAGAGATAAATAGATACACTATATATATGTATGTATGATAGTGTTATTTTTATCGTAGGAGTTATTATGTAAGCAAGTCTAGCAAAGTGTATGTGGGCTGCAATGGTCAGCATCAAATTGTACCCCTAGATTTGTAAATGATTGTGTTTTTGCTCCATCACTGATTCACTGTATGTTGTGGCCAATCTTTCCTTCAAGGCTGTGTGACCATGGAGTTAGGAGTTAGAATGTACAAATAAAGAAGGGGTTGTGGGAGCTAAAACTCCCCTTAACTGGGGTTGCAGGGGGATGTGCACCCTTTGCAAAAACATGTTATGGTACATTTGTTGTGAATTAAGTTTTCAGTGAAATGAGTTTTCATTCAAATTAATTTTCAATGAAATTATTATTTTCTTTTTTATCAAATGGGATCTGCTATTTGAGTTTCAATTAAATGATATGGACATCAAATATATATAAATATATATATATATATATATATATATATATATATATATATATATATATATATATAGTTTCACTTCATATTCTCGAAATGCTGAAATCTCTAATTTTAGCATTTCGAGTCCATGAAGCCGAAACTTTAGAATAGTGAAAGTGCATAAGCGTGAATGTGAATATCTCGAATCTGCGCTTATGCAGTGACACTACGTTATGGGAAGTGTTTGTTTGGGATGTTTGTGCCCAGTCTTTCAGGTGAATGAGTGTATGTGAGCATTTTTGTAACTTATGTGTATGTGTGATGTATGTGTGTGCGTACAAGGGATTGTAGAATGTGTGTGTGTGAGATTTTGTTTTTCTCTGTGCGATCTCAGAGTTAGTATATATAAGTAGGGGGGTGTGGGGGTGCAGGTAGGCTTGCCCCATTTTTGTTTAGTGTAGGTATGTGTATGTGTGGTGTTTTGTTGTGTTTATGTTTTTTGTGGTGTGGGTGTTGTGGTTTGTGTGTGATGTAGTATATGCTGTGTGTTCGGGTTTGTGATTTCGGCTTTGTGGATTTTGGTGTTGTGATGGTTTTGGCTTCATGGTCACAAAATTCTGAAATTCGAGATTTCAGCATTCCAAGAATATGAAGTGAAACCATATATATATATATATATATATATATATATATATATATATATATAAAAAAATATATATATATATATATATATATATATATATATATATATATATATTTATAGATAGATATACAGGCCTTTTTTGGTGCCAGTACAGCATACCGGCACCACTGCTGCCCTGTTTCTTTAAAAATAAATAAATAAATAAATAAGTAAACCTTTCTTTTTTAAGGGGATTCTTCTTTAAGAATGTCTTTTGCGTCAGGTCGCACAGATGCAGAAGACCTTCTGCATCTGTGTGATGTGCGACCGATCATTTACATCTTCCTGGTCCACGCACATGGAATTTGAATTCCTGAAGACATTTGGACTGTGGACCGTGACCGGAAAAGTGAGTGGTAGGTGTGCATGTGTGTTTAAGTTTTTAAGAGGAGTGTGTGTGAGTGTGTGCAAGAAATAGGTAGGCAGGTGTGTGTGTGTATGTATGTATAAGAAGTAGGTAGGTCTGTGTGTGTGTTTGTGTATAAGAAGTAGGTAGGTCTGTGTGTGTGTTTGTGTATAAGAAGTAGGCAGGTCTGTGTGTGTGTTTGTGTATAAGAAGTAGGTAGGTCTGTGTGTGTGTTTGTGTGTGTGTGTGAGTGAGTGTAATGTCCAGATTTTCGCAGAATGTCAATATTTTAGTCTCACATCCATGTCTGTTTCTCATAAAACTGTGTTTTTCTGGAAATCCCTGGCAAATCATTGAGGATTAAGACAGGAAATAATGGCAGACATCTGAGCTTTAGACTTCATATCCTTCAGAAAGTTCATACTAATGCAAACCTTGTTGTTCTATCAACTTTTTAAGTTTGTAAGACAATATTTAAAAGGTGTCCCTATTTTTGGACATTTGCCCCCCCCCCCCATTATGTGTGTGTCTTTGTCCAGATTTCTTGCTCTAAAAGGTTGAGAGGTATGGGGGAGGGTCTAAGAGGGAGGTAGGGGTGTATGTCTGTGTAATACTTCTCAACTGTGTAGATTTTCACAGAATGTCCAGATTTTTGTCTTATATTTTTGGTCTGTTCCTCATAAAAATTGTCTTTTTTTTGAGAAATCACCAGGATGATCTAATGATTAAAGTTACTAACTAATGGCATGCATTTGAGTTTAGTTTCAGACTTCATATCTTTTAGAAAATGCATCATAACACAAATCATGTTATTCTAGCAACTTTCTGAATTTAGCAAAAACGATTGAGAAAAACAGTTGAAAACAGAAATAGCACCAACGAGCCAGAGCCACCACTAGGAAAGTTTAACGCTCTTTATTGAAGATTGACGTTTTCACCTCCGCTATTTGCAGAAGCTTCTTCAGAAAATCAAGAAGCGCAAAGAAAGAGCGCCAACATTTAAAACAATAGTAACATGATGTCACTTCCTTAGTTACTTCGCAACGAAGTTGCCAGTTACCAAAGAATTAAATAATCCAAAGCAAGTCCATGTTTCCAGACATCATAAAAGTTAAAATAATTAGCACATAAAATGTGTAGCAGCACTATCAATTTAAATTAAATATAAAAACACATTTTCTATACGTCTATAAAAATTAGTTAAACGAATTATACATTTAACATCACTAATAATAAAAACAACTAGTCAGCCTTAACCATGAGACACATTTTAAACGAGCCATATCACTAATGCCAATATTTCCAGCTCTGTCTTATCTCAAATAACTTCTATACCTTAAGACAGAGGAAATGTTACAACACTCATTTAAGCCAGGGTAGGAAAAAGCATCTAGAAGAATTTGCCTCTCAAGCTCCTTAGTTTCCAAAACAAGGGACTGAGAGCCCCCTCTAATTCCCATAGTGATGTGTTCAATCCCCATAAAGTGGAAAGTATGACCCACATTGTTCAAAATATGTTTAGATAGGGCATTGTCACTTTTCTTGTTCTTTATGGTGTAACAATGTTGGTAAATACGATCGCTTAACCTACGGTCCGTTTTCCCTATATAGAACCCGGGGCAACAGTCACAGAAGGCAGCATACACAACGGATTTTGTGTTGCAATTTATCCTAGAATTGATGGTATATTTCTTATCCCTGATGATAAAGGAACTCCCCGTTTTTAAAAATTTGCATCTATTAGAAGCCCCACAAATTGCTGTGCCACTTTGCCTTGTAAACGGGAAAGCTATCTTACATCTCTGCAATAGTTCTTTTAAATTGCTCCCCCTCCTATAGACAATGGAAGGGTGTGTACCTAGTATTTGAAATAATGTGGGATTATTATAGATGAAATACCAATTCTTTTTGATGATAGACCATAAATCCCCTACACACCTAAAGTACGTTGTGACGAAACTAGTCTTGAAGTCAGCCTCTTTTAAAAATACATTGGTGTCAGTAATAACAGTCGAAGCTATATTTGTTGTAGAGTCAACTGCTTCATCCCCCATTTGAATGGGGCCCTGTTCATCGTTGTGAAGTAATGGCTGATAAAAAACATTTTCCCTTTTTAAAGAGACCTCCTCAATCAAATCATCTATCAAGTTTACTGGGTATCCTCTATTCATAAACATTGCTTTCAAAGTGGCACATTCCAGGTTGAATGCTTCCATTGTACTACACATACGCACCGCTCTGACCAATTGTCCCTTGACAATTGATCTCTTTTATTTTGGTGGATGGTTGCTGGAAAAATGTAAAAAGGAGTTGCAGTAAGTTGGTTTCCTATGGATGCATGACAGGAACCGATTATTACACGAGTCCTTTACCAATTTCACATCCAGATAATCAATTTATTTCGTTGAAAAATGATAAGTAAATTTCAAGAATGAAGTAGTCTCATTCATGTACTCTATAAGATCTACTGCAACCCTTTCGCCTCCTTGTACTAAGATGAACACATAATCTAGAAAGCGCGTGTAATATTTTATGATGTTTTTAAACCTGGAATTGTTTAAGAGGAATGTTTTCTCCCAGTAAGCGACAAATAGATTCGCTACACTACCCCCACAAGGGGAGCCCATGGCAATCCCTTGTTTCTGGAGGTAGTAGCAATCATCAAAAAGAAAAAAATTGGATGACAATACAATGTCCAATAATTGAGTCACAACCGCTATGTCATCCTTAGTGGCATTAAGACTCAACAGCATCAATTCGACCCATTCTACTGCTTCCTGATGTGGTATAGAAGTGTAAAGATCAACCACATCAAAGGTCAGAAAATTAAAAGATGAGTCGAATTTGATGTCGTTAATAGTTTTCAAAAAGGACCAAGAATCCTTGCAAATTTCAGGGATTAACCTCAAATATTTAGATATTATACCACCAATTAGTCTAGAGCACAGATGGGTGATAGCACATCTCCCATCAACCAAAGCCCGCATCGGTGGATTTACCAGGTCCTTATGTATTTTAGGGATCCCAAACATAACCGGCACCTTAGGGAAAGAAATGTTAATGAAGTTGTATGTATCAATATCGATCTTCCCTTCAATAAACAAATCCCTAAAGTACCCTTTAATTCTATTTTGGGTCCCTACCATCTCATTTAAGGAAGAACGTTCATAAGCAGCAGAATTCAAAACTAGCAACATTCTCCTATTATAATCTGCTTTATCAAAGATGACTAAACCCCCTCCTCTATCGGGTTTCATTACCCTTACTGACATCCCACACAAATTGTTCAAAGCCATCATTTGGTCATACGAGATATTACTCTGATTATCAAACCATTTCGTACTACCAAAAAAATGTCTAAGATCCAATTCACAAACACTCTCAAAAATATTTAAGTTGGGGTGTAGAGGGGGGTTAAATGTGCTAGGCAATTTAAGAGTAGGTCTCTCACTTTGTATTTCATTATTGAAAAAAACTTTCAAGTTCAATCTACGCACATAACATTTCAAATCAATCAATGTTTTGGCTAAACTAAGCTTTTGATCTGGAACAAAGGAGAACCCATTAGCCAGCAATTCAACCAAGTCTTTGTTGATAGAAATGTTAGAAAAGTTATACACTTTAAAGTCACCTTTGTTATTGAACAAGATGGTAGGTTGGTTCAAGTCTGTTAAAGGACTTCCATCTTGTCCATTGAATACTATTGTTTGTTCCAATTCTGTCGATGCTGGTAGCGTTTGTTCTTCCCCCCTAAAAAATGTCAATCTTCAGTAAAGAGCATTAAACTTTCCTAGTGGTGGCTCTGGCTTGTTGGTGCTATTTCTGTTTTCAACTGTTTTTCTCGATCGTTTTTGTTAAGTATGTCGGTTGGTGCCTCTACGAGTCCAAGGACACCTAATATTTTTGGTTCGGAAGAAGCGGTTAATACCGATGAACCACTTAACATCCAAGCACTTCTACTTTCACTTAATCAGCATTTAGAGGGCTTAAATAAGCGCTTGGATGTAATTGAAAAGAAAGATGCGCTAACAACTCACGTAAACAATTCAGGAGCCTTGCCAGCTAGTAATACTGAATCGAACGGTACTTTGTCATTTATCCCTACTGGGCAAGTCCCTCATAATGGCAGTACAATGGACAGTTTGGGTTTGGGAAATTCGTTTCCAGCCGAGAGAGTTGGCAATTTTGGAGGGATGTCTAACAAACATGACTGTGGGGACAATGGCACTAGGAACCGTACATCAGCTCCTATTGATAGGTCTCAAACGGGCCGGTCTCCTAGCACTAATTCTGTTCCTGTGGGGCTAAACATAAGTGGATCTACATCTGATAACAACAGTGGATTTATTGGTGTGCCACAATTTCTTGAATGGGCAGGGAATATGGAATCTTTTGCCTTTGGCCCCTCTTCATTTTTGGGTCCACCGATCCCTGGCGTGGATCCTGCAGGTAACCATGTTGATAATATTTCAGAAAAACTAAAAACCTTGGACAGTAAAATGCTCAGGATTAAAAAACTGCAACTTGAGGTTGCTTATTTTCAGCAATGCCTCACGGAAAAAATTATACCTAAAGGATTAAGAAATTTCTTTACACCAACTGGTTTGTTTAGTGATTTGGCATTTTCTGATGACTTAATGGCTCTTTTCAACCGGCAGGGACTTGAGCTACTTGAGTTAATGATTAAACACTATAATAATCATATAAGCAGCCTTTTGACTGAGACTGGACAACTTGATGAGACCATAAAAAAAGATATGAACTTTTTGCGATATAAGTACGATTATAATCGCATTTTCTCGAGCATTGACGCTTTATTGGTCAAGTTGAAATTTAACAAATCCAAAAAGTTGATAAGGGATAGGCAAGCCTATCAAAATGGGCTTGCTTACCCCAACCTTTTCAAAAATAATTTCAACAGTGGCAACCAAAATAAGGATACCAATAATAGGGATGGTTCGACCCCTATGGACAGGCCAGATGACATTTTGGATAATAGTGACCATTTAGGTGACAATGGGGAGGGTACATCGGAACAGGGGTTAAGGAGGAGCAGTAGGATAAAAGCCAATCATCAGAACAATAATGGCAACCCCAATAATAAGACCCATCAGAGGGCTTTTTTAGGGGGGAAGAACAAACGCTACCAGCATCGACAGAATTGGAACAAACAATAGTATTCAATGGACAAGATGGAAGTCCTTTAACAGACTTGAACCAACCTACCATCTTGTTCAATAACAAAGGTGACTTTAAAGTGTATAACTTTTCTAACATTTCTATCAACAAAGACTTGGTTGAATTGCTGGCTAATGGGTTCTCCTTTGTTCCAGATCAAAAGCTTAGTTTAGCCAAAACATTGATTGATTTGAAATGTTATGTGCGTAGATTGAACTTGAAAGTTTTTTTCAATAATGAAATACAAAGTGAGAGATCTACTCTTAAATTGCCTAGCACATTCAACTCCCCTCTACATCCCAACTTAAACATTTTTGAGAGTGTCTGTGAATTGGATCTTAGACATTTTTTTGGTAGTACGAAATGGTTTGATAATCGGAGTAATATCTCGTATGACCAAATGATGGCTTTGAACAATTTGTGTGGGATGTCAGTAAGGGTAATGAAACCCGATAAAGGAGGGGGTTTAGTCATCTTTGATAAAGCAGATTATAATAGGAGAATGTTGCTAGTTTTGAATTCTGCTGCTTATGAACGTTCTTCCTTAAATGAGATGGTAGGGACCCAAAATAGAATTAAAGGGTACTTTAGGGATTTGTTTATTGAAGGGAAGATTGATATTGATACATACAACTTCATTAACATTTCTTTCCCTAAGGTGCCGGTTATGTTTGGGATCCCTAAAATACATAAGGACCTGGTAAATCCACCGATGCGGGCTTTGGTTGATGGGAGATGTGCTATCACCCATCCGTGCTCTAGACTAATTGATGGTATAATATCTAAATATTTGAGGTTAATCCCTGAAATTTGCAAGGACTCTTGGTCCTTTTTGAAAACTATTAACGACATCAAATTCGACTCATCTTTTAATTTTCTGACCGTTGATGTGGTTGATCTTTACACTTCTATTCCACATCAGGAAGCAGTAGAATGGGTCGAATTGATGCTGTTGAGTCTTAATGCCACTAAGGATGACATAGCGGTTGTGACTCAATTATTAGACATCGTATTGTCATCCAATTTTTTTCTTTTTAATGATTGCTACTACCTCCAGAAACAAGGGATTGCCATGGGCTCCACTTGTGGGGGTAGTGTAGTGAATCTATTTGTTGCTTACTGGGAGAAAACATTCCTCTTAAACAATTCAAGGTTTAAAAACATCATAAAATATTACATGCGCTTTCTAGATTATGTGTTCATCTTAGTACAAGGAGGTGAAAGGGTTGCAGTAGATCTTATAGAGTACATGAATGAGACTACTTCACTCTTGAAATTTACTTATCATTTTTCAACGAAAGAAATTGATTATCTGGATGTGAAATTGGTAAAGGACTCGTATAATAATCGATTCCTGTCATGCATCCATAGGAAATCAACTTACTGCAACTCCTTTTTACATTTTTCCAGCAACCATCCACCGAAACAAAAGAGATCAATTGTCAAGGGACAATTGGTCAGAGCGGTGCGTATGTGTAGTACGATGGAAGCATTCAATCTGGAATGTGCTACTTTGAAAGCAATGTTTATGAATAGAGGATACCCAGTAAACTTGATAGATGAGTTGATTGAGGAGGTCTCTTTAAAAAGGGAAAATGGTTTTTATCAACCATTACTTCACAACAATGAACAGGGCCCCATTCAAATGGGGGATGAAGCAGTTGACTCTACAACAAATATAGCTTTGACTGTTATTACTGACACCAATGTATTTTTAAAAGAGGCTGACTTCAAGACTAGTTTCGTCACAATGTACTTTAGGTGTGTAGGGGATTTATGGTCTATCATCAAAAAGAATTGGTATTTCATCCATAATAATCCCACATTATTTCAAATACTAGGTACACACCCTTCCATTGTCTATAGGAGGGAGAGCAATTTAAAAGAACTATTGCAGAGATGTAAGATAGCTTTCCCGTTTACAAGGCAAAGTGGCACAGCAATTTGTGGGGCTTGTAATAGATGCAAATTTTTAAAAACGGGGAGTTCCTTTATCATCAGGGATAAGAAATATACCATCAATTCTAGGATAAATTGCAACACAAAATCTGTTGTGTATGCTGCCTTCTGTGACTGTTGCCCCGGGTTCTATATAGGGAAAATGGACCGTAGGTTAAGCGATCGTATTTACCAACATTGTTACGCCATAAAGAACAAGAAAAGTGACAATGCCCTATCTAAACATATTTTGAACAATGTGGGTCATAGTTTCCACTTTATGGGGATTGAACACATCACTATGGGAATTAGAGGGGGCCCTCAGTCCCTTGTTTTGGAAACTAAGGAGCTTGAGTGACAAATTCTTCTAGATGCTTTTTCCTACCCTGGCTTAAATGAGTGTTGTAACATTTCCTCTGTCTTAAGGTATAGAAGTTATTTGAGATAAGACAGAGCTGGAAATATTGGTATTAGTGATATGGCTCGTTTAAAATGTGTCTCATGGTTAAGGCCGACTAGTGGTTTTTATTATTAGTGATGTAAATGTATAATTCGTTTAACTAATTATTGTAGATGTATAGAAAAATGTGTTTTTATATTTTAATTCAAGTTGATAGTGCTGTTGCACATTTTATGTGCTATTCATTTTAACCTTTATGATGTTCGGAAACATGGACTTGCTTTGGATTATTTTATTTTTTGGTAACTGGCCACTTAGTTACAAAGTAACTAAGGAAGTGACATCATGTTACTATTGTTTTAAATGTTGGTGCCTTTTCTTTGCGCTTCTTGATTTTCTGAAGAAGCTTCTGCAATAGCGGAGGTGAAAACGTCAATCTTCAATAAAGAGCGTTAAACTTTCCTAGTGGTGGCTCTGGCTCGTTGGTGCAACTTTCTGAATTTATAAGAGCAATATTTAAAATGTGTCCCTAGTTTTGGGCCTTTGTCCCCCCATTATGACAGGCTTTGCCCAGACATCTTGTGCTAAGAGGTTGAGAAGTATGGTGTGTGTGTGTGTGTGTGTGTGTGTGTGTGTGTGTGTGTGTGTGTGTGTGTGTGTGTGTGTGTGTGTGTGTGTGTGTGTGTGTGTGTGTGTGTTTATGAGATAGGTAGCATACCCCTCAACTGCCCAGGTTTTTGCAGAATGTCCAGATTTTTGCCCCATAATTTTGTTTTTTCCTCATAAAAAGACTGAAGTTGTTAAATAATGACAGATATTTGAAGTTTAGATTTCAATCCTTTAGAAAAATGCATACTAACACAAATTCTGTTATTCTAGCAATTTCCTAAGTTCATGCAAACAATATTTGTAATCTGTTCCTATTTATTGTAGACTGTGTCCAGATTTCTTGCATTAAAAGGTTGAATTGTGTGTGTGTGTGTGTGTGTGAGGGAGTGAAATGCCCTAGTTAGGGTTAGCAGGTGGTTAGTAATTTGCTTAGGCTCAAGCATATACCTTAGCTACAGAAAACAAGAGCCTGACTCCTCTACTCAAAATATGCAACTGTTTTGCTTAACAAATGGTATCACTGTTGTGTATTTAGAGCTTTAAAGCAGTGTTAGTAGCACAGCAGGTTGCATACATTTGCTTTGATGCAGAAGGCTGTGGGTTCTATTCCCACCGCATGTAGCTGGATTGCTGATACTGTGTTGGATTTTAAGAGGGTGGGGGTGCTGCAGTCCTGAGTATGTCTTCCTTTAAATAAGATACTTAATAACTATGAACCTGTTTTAGTTTGCCATCCATTCCCGATTGCAATATTACCAGCTTATCATTTTTAATGTAACATAGGCAATTTATTCTTCAAGGCAGCAGGCAGTGAATTTCTAGATGAAATACTTAAATATAAAGTTTTTTGCGAACAGCAACCTTTTCATTAGTTACAGTCAGATCTCTTCAATGTGGAATTATTCAGATGACTTTTACTTCTGCAGGAACTGTGCATATTGACTGATATTGGTAGGTTGTAATGACAGAAATCTGAGTGGCTTTTTATGGCTGAAATGCTCTGAATTCAGCAGTTTTGGCATTACTGGTTCATATGTTTTGTTTCTTTGCTTACTGGCTGTAAATTTAAAACTCCCTCTAACAAGTGGTGTTGTATTATGCAAGGGATATAATTTAATTATTATAATTTAATACAATCAGGAAGGTGAGTCAAAGAAATTTTGCATGGTCCTAAAAATGTGTGCAAGGGGTCTATGATTTGAAAACAGCTCAAAGGTAAAACTTAATCTGCCACTGGCCAGATGTATTATCCTTGAATGTGGGTTTCAATGCTGTTAGTTTCAAAGTCACAGAAGTTTTATTGCTAAGTCTGTTTTCTTTGTGAGACTGTACTGCTTTGTTTAGCAAACGTCTGTCAGTGTTTGTGCTGGAAAATTTGAAATAAAAGGTTTAAATTAAATCCAAATATCTGTAATCATTGTAGAAGTAAAGCAGAAAGCAGTATGCACAGTGAGAGTTTTGAACAGAGTTTATGGCAACTGGGGAGAAATAGCCAAATAATGGGACACTGGAATGGCTGCATGGGGGGATGGGGGAGGTGACCCAAATGCAACATATGCGTACCACCACCTGTCACTGTATATGTATGTATGTGTATATATATATATATATATATATATATATATATATATATATATATGTGTGTGTGTGTGTATGTGTGTATCTACTTTCAGTCACTGAAAACACAATTCACTGAATTTCAATTCACTCACACCAAATCGCAGAAAGCTCAAATCACTGAAAACTCATTTCACCGAATCTGATTTCACTGAATGCAGAGTACTTTAAGGCAAGTAAAATGTATATGCCCTTTTCCCCACTGTAGTGTGATCCTTGAGTTAGTAGATATTGTTGGGGGTGTGTAGGGGGCACAGCCCATGTCCCCATCAGCCATACCCCAAAGCAAATCTAACACCAGTCCTCTATCTAGTATTTCCAAAGAGCAGGTCATATCCATGCTCTCCAAGGTCAAACACCTGGCCTCTGTGGGACCAGATAACATCCCATGCTGCTTACTAAACAATCTAAAATAAGGCCTAGCAGAACCACTTGGTACTGTCTTTAACCTCAGCCTGAGCATTGGTTTTGTTCCAGCAGAGTAGAAAACAGCAACAGTAATCCCCTTGCACAAAGGGAGTCCATCAACTGACTCTGGGAACTATAGACACATAATAGTAAAATACACTGGAACGCAACACAAGCACTGGCTGTAGGTGGTGTAATAATCTTCTTTTATTTCATTCTGGTACCTCGGCCTTCGCCTTCTCAAGGAATACATTCATCATACATACCACCACACCTTTTATATCCATTTCAAAATCAATTTAGCATACTTAATTGCAATCAAACAATCTAACAACCACTTAATGAATGAGAATGAACCTACCATCATGATGTCCAAAATTTTGCTAAATACATTGTTTTTAACTATTAGAAATATACTATTGAACATTAAAAAGTATGAAAATATTTTATATAATTTATCACATATGGTGTTATAAATTCCATTCCATTCCAAACTTTTAAATGTTTTTATATATGAAAAATATTAGAAAAATATTCTATACAAAAAAATGAATCTGGTTTCCATTTCTAATAATTTATTATGAAATCCTGCATCATCACCTAAATTTTTTGGTTTACCTAACACGCAATAAATTAATCCTATTTAGATGGAACTAAGATCAACAATGTCAACTACAAAGCCTTAGAATACTTTGATTGTAATTCGGCGGGGGTAGTGTACATTATAGGCTGTGGTTGTGGCAAACAAAAATGGTATATAGGTCAAACCAGCAGAAAGGTGAAACTCAGAATTATGGAACATTTGGGTGACATCAAGCACAAAAGATTGGAGAGTCCTGTGGCCAAACATTTTTTGGATTATCACAACGGGGTTCCTGAAGGATTCATTTATTGCGTGTTAGGTAAACCAAAACATTTAGGTGATGATGCAGGATTTCATAATAAATTATTAGAAATGGAAACCAGATTCATTTTGAATTATAAAACTCACTTTCCAAATGGTATGAATATCAAAATATGAACCATTGTGTCAAAAGTAATTTAAGAATTTTTCAAGGTAACCATTGCTGGGTACATAATACAAGAGTTTATTTAGACATTAAGTATTTATTAAAATATAAATTTTTTCAAAGTAATGTTTTTTGTATAGAATATTTTTCTAATATTTTTCATATATAAAAACATTTAAAAGTTTGGAATGGAATGGAATTTATAACACCATATGTGATAAATTATATAAAATATTTCCATACTTTTTAATGTTCAATAGTATATTTCTAATAGTTAAAAACAATGTATTTAGCAAAATTTTGGACATCATGATGGTAGGTTCATTCTCATTCATTAAGTGGTTGTTAGATTGTTTGATTAAGCAATTAAGTATGCTAAATTGATTTTGAAATGGATATAAAAGGTGTGGTGGTATGTATGATGAATGTATTCCTTGAGAAGGCGAAGGCCGAGGTACCAGAATGAAATAAAAGAAGATTATTACACCACCTAGAGCCAGTGCTTGTGTTGCGTTCCAGTGTATTTTACTATTAAGTATTTTCTAGTGTATTATATATTTTTCATGATGTCGGTGAATGCTCCAGCAAGCATTACATCAGGAAATACTCAATCAAATCAACCGGTGAATTTCATTTCAATTTGGAAGGAGAGGGACGAGAAATTAGCATCCAGGGATCCATGGAGCAGTACCTTTACCGATTGTTCGTCCAAATATGCAGAATTGGAGAAGGCAATGGTAAAAGAAATGACCACCTTTTATGATTCTAAATTACTAGAAAAATATATCAGTTCAAATATAACCCCTAGAGGGTTAATGGTGGAACGTTTACCTGCCTACGAATTCGGTGACGAGGAGGCAGATCTCTCCGCAGAATGGAAGGCAGTCTCCTTGAATTGTACTATAAGTTGGCTGGGTATCCTTGTTAAGAGGAATGAAAGGGTACTTGACAGAGTTCGCTCATCCATTTTGCAATTGCAAAAGGAACTGATTAATGAAAGTTCTAGTGACGTTTTCGAGGGGAACATGGTTGACATCAAAGCCAGAGTAGCTAAAGTTGAATCGGAGGTGATCACACGAAAGAAAAAGAAACTTATTCGTGATATCAAAGATCACGAATCTGGCAAGCTGTTTTCATGGCAGTACAGCTTTAAAAGAAAGCGTGGTGCCAGGCGTGACGTCAGAGGAGCTGCAAGAGGTGGTCCAGTGGGAGATACTATGGTATCTTCAGTCGACATGGAATCCACGGGCAGGAAGAGCGTTTCGTTCAAAGATCTGAATCTGGAGCAAGACACTGTTACAGGGGCAAATGAAGCAACAGATAACTCTGGTCAGAGTCCGGTGCAGAACAAAGGAAGGGGGCGTCATTTTCAAAACAAGAGCAGGAGAAGATAATACCCGCTTCATAGGTCACAGCGTTTCCAACATTTCCAATCTTTCTTATGCCATAGATGTTGTATATGAAGACGTTTTGTTGCCACACATCACTGAGACTGTTAATGACTCCCAGTTACAATCAAATGAAGGTGAGTTTTTTCGTATTTTGAATCTTTCTGATTGTGATATTACCGACGAAAGTAGGAGAGTGTTATGCAAAGGGACTAAATTTGTTCCGACACGCTTCCCTTCCTTATTAGACATTCTAATGGATGCAAAACAGTTTTGTAGAAAATTGTATTTGAGAACATTTTTTGCAGAAAATAGAATAGAAGCAGAAGCCAGAGAACTAAATGGCATAACAGACTCTATTTTGGACAGTTCTTTAATGGACATTTCTCTACATCAGAATGATTTAATTGATATTTTCCCAGATGATGAAAATGTATTATGTGTGATGGATGGTGGGTTTGATACGGGTTATGGTAGATTTGACGTGCCAAAAATGCCTTATGAGAGCAAATTTAATCCGCCCAGAAGCAATGTAGCCATACAGGTTTTTGAAAAAAACATTATGTAAGCAGCTAGAGTATGAACATGACAAGTTTGTTAAAAGTAAAAAATCATATAATTTAAGTAAGGTTGAATGGACTGCTTTATCAGTTTTGAAAGAATGTAACAAACAGTATGTTTTTACTCAAGCAGATAAAGGGGGTAATTGGGTTATCCTGCCTAGAGAAAAGTATAATTTGGCGGCATTGGAGCTTTTAAATGATGATAAAACTTACATCAGGTTGGTCTCTAATATGACAAAAATTTTCAATTCTGCATTATTAGAGGTCTTAGAAAGAGGTGAACGGTTGGGATTCTTTACATCCAGTGATGTAAAAAGGATTTATATAGAGAATCCAAGAAATGCAAGGTTCTTTATTATTCCAAAAGTTCACAAGGATTTAGGAAACCCACCGAGTTGCCCCATTGTTTCAGGCAAGGGCTCATACCTGCAGAATATAGGAATTTTTTTGGATTCAGTGTTAAAACGTCATTTACACAAGGTTCAAGCCCATGTCAAAAACACGAGAGAAGTAAGTGAAGAGATGCAAAACATTATTTGGGAACAGGATTTTTACTGGGCCAGTGTGGACGTAAAATCTTTATATACAAGTATTAATAAACACTGGGGGGTTGGAATCCATAGAAAAAATGTTGGGTGATGGACCAAGAATAAACTATATTATAAAGCTCTTGGAATTTTGTTTAACTCATAATTGTTTTGAGTTTGAGGGAGAGTTTTTTCTGCAAAATGAGGGGACAGCTATGGGGGCACCTTACGCGCCCTCATATGCTGTCCTTTTCATGGCCCATTTTGAAAATTCCTTCATTTACACAAACAACTTCTTTAGGACGAAGGCAGTCAAGTATAAAAGATTCATAGATGATCTTCTTTTTTGTGCAGAGGTGATCCCATGGAGTTTGACAGATTTATTTTGGAAATCAAGAATAATCCATGTGGTTTGGATTTCACATATACTAAGGGGTGTAAGAGCATACAATATTTGGACATTGAATTTATTTAGGGTCCAATAACAAGATTCAATATAAACCTTTTTACAAAGAGACAGCCGCTGACAATTTTCTGCATGCTTCTAGCATGCACGGCGGATCTTTATTAAACTCTTTACCTTTGGGGGAATTCAAACGCATTGGTTCCAATACTTCTGAGCTGACCAAAGTGGGAGATGAATTTGACAAAATTGAAGGGAGATTAATTGAGAGAGGTTACTCTGTGGCTACCATTAAATCAGCTAGGGCAAAAGTGGAGAAAGAACTGGGTTTGATAACCTCCGAATGCTCAGAGAGAAATATGGATAGAAATAAGCATTCAAGGTTATATGTTTCTCAAAGAAATTGTTTGGGAAGTACTGAATCAGAAATTGTTAAAGAAGAAAGGATATTTTTTGTCACCAAATTTTCCCAGTTTTCTCAGATTCTAAGGGAAACAGTATCAAATTTGTGGCCAATAGTTTTGGGTGATGATAGAGTTGGGAATCTTTTCCCCAGCAATATTACTTTTTCATATGGCAGATACCCTAATTTAAAAGAGATTTTGAGCACAAGGCACAGTTTGGGAAATAACTCAAAAATGGGAACATTTAGATGTGGCAAGTGCAAAGTTTGCAGTAAAGTAAAGAATTTAGATGGAACTAAGATCAACAATGTCAACTACAAAGCCTTAGAATACTTTGATTGTAATTCGGTGGGGGTAGTGTACATTATAGGCTGTGGTTGTGGCAAACAAAAATGGTATATAGGTCAAACCAGCAGAAAGGTGAAACTCAGAATTATGGAACATTTGGGTGACATCAAGCACAAAAGATTGGAGAGTCCTGTGGCCAAACATTTTTTGGATTATCACAAGGGGGTTCCTGAAGGATTCATTTATTGCGTGTTAGGTAAACCAAAAAATTTAGGTGATGATGCAGGATTTCATAATAAATTATTAGAAATGGAAACCAGATTCATTTTGAATTATAAAACTCACTTTCCAAATGGTATGAATATTGAAATATGAACCATTGTGTCAAAAGTAATTTAAGATTTTTTCAAGGTAACCATTGCTGGGTACATAATATAAGAGTTTATTTAGACATTAAGTATTTATTAAAATATAAATTTTTTCAAAGTAATGTTTTTTGTATAGAATATTTTTCTAATATTTTTCATATATAAAAACATTTAAAAGTTTGGAATGGAATGGAATTTATAACACCATATGTGATAAATTATATAAAATATTTCCATACTTTTTAATGTTCAATAGTATATTTCTAATAATTAAAAACAATGTATTTAGCAAAATTTTGGACATCATGATGGTAGGTTCATTCTCATTCATTAAGTGGTTGTTAGATTGTTTGATTAAGCAATTAAGTATGCTAAATTGATTTTGAAATGGATATAAAAGGTGTGGTGGTATGTATGATGAATGTATTCCTTGAGAAGGCGAAGGCCGAGGTACCAGAATGAAATAAAAGAAGATTATTACACCACCTACAGCCAGTGCTTGTGTTGCGTTCCAGTGTATTTTACTATTAAGTATTTTCTAGTGAACTATAGACCCATAAGCCTGACTGGCCTTATCTGCAAGGCTATGTTAAGAACCATCATGGACCTTATCAACAAGGACATAGGCAACTTTCAAATTTTTGACCTGGCCCAATTTGGTTTTGTTAAGGGTAGATCATGCTTACTGAGTCTGGTGGACTTCTTCAAGAATGTCACAAAGCCCTGGATGAAGTCAAAATAGTACATAATGCCTATCTTGACTTACCTAAGGCTTTTGACACAATCCCCCACTCAGGTATCATTGAAAAACTCTCCCATCTGGGGATTACCCCATACATCACTAGATGAGTAATCAACTGGCTCACTGACAGAATGTATACCGTCAAAGTTGGGGATTCCACTTCTACCAATAGAGCAGTTAGCAGTGGCTTACCTCAGGATCTGTGCTGGGCCCTCTACTGTTTGTAATATATTTCTTGGAAGTCCAGGTGAATGTAGATAGCTTACCAAGTTCACCGATGATTGCAAACTGGGTGCAATCATTGGATCCCCAAATGATGTTAACATATTACAAAAGGGGCTAACATAGACAAATGATTGGTGCCAAAGCCATGGACTAAAACTAAATGCAAAAAAGTGCATTATTATCCCCTTTAGCAAAAAAGAAGTCCCTGCAAATTGCAATACTGACAGAAATCCCCTAAGCTCAAACCCTGTGGTGTGAGATTTGGGAACACAGGTTGATAGCAATCTAAACTCTGATTACCATGTGTCCACAGTGGTAAGGAAAACCTTCTATGTTGCTCATCTTATACGTAAGGCCATTGCATCCAGGTCTAAGCATGTTATAACTCTACTGTACTCGACCCTCATCAGACCATTAATAGAGTACAATGCTCCCTTTTGCATGTACCTCACCAGCACCTGCAACTGGAGAGACCACAGAGGTTTCTCACAAGGAAAATTCAGGGGGTCCAAAACAAGACCTACATCACTGTATCTGTATCCTACAGGCTGCTGAGAGGTGACTTGTGTCTGGCCTACAGAGTGGACTCTGACCCTTCCCTAATGGAAATGCTGTACATCCACAAATCAAATTTGACAAGAGTCAATCACTCCAGGGATCTCAACCTAGCCTGTGACATTAACAGAACATGCTGGAGAGACAGATAAATTTCCCAGAGATTGCCAGTCCTCCGGAATAAACTCCCAATTCATGTGAAGCAGAGCTCCTGAATGACCCTATACAAGAGCAACCTAGACAATTGGATGGGACTGCATAAATTCAGTCTGGGGGTGGCATCTATGTTCCTCATGGACAAGAGCAGTCGGTGCTGATCATAGACTCGCTTTACGAATAACGACCATCTAACCAATGTCAATTAGGGAACATGGGTATAACATGGCTAGGCTTGTAAAGGTCCCAGGGCCATTAGCCTGGTAACCTCCAATGAACCTATAAATAAATAGGATCACGCCTGCTGCTGCATTCATTCCTTAAGTGCTAGGACTGGTGTTTTAGCATATAGTTTATTTTTCCATCTATCATTTGTTTGGATGTCTTCTACTTCTATTTTCTTTTTGGAAGGTGTGGTTAGTTGGTAGAAATTGGACTGGTGCATGTAGAAAAGATACATTAATCACAGTATGCAGATTTCTTACAGTAAGTAGGTAATCTTGTTTTTTTTTTTTTTGTTTTTTTACCATGTTCTCTCTGTGCATCACTATACCCCTTTGGAGCATATCAACCATCCAGGGGAGATTTGTTCTTGTACAAGATCATTTTCAAGAAGAAAATAAGTCACAGAAACCACAGGCTGCTTGTCATCACCTTTATGATTGAAAAATAATAAAAACAGTACCTTTGGGCAGGTGCGTGCAGCAAGAATAATCTCAGCAAACATAGACTTCAAACACTGGAGGCAATAAAAGTCAATGAAAATCCTGCTGGAAAGGTTAGAAACTTTCCTTGAGGATAACTTAATATGGACTTAAGAAGGATCTGTCACCTAAACTTGATCCAGTTTTATGACTGCATTGCAGGAAATATTGTCAGTGGAATACCAGCAGAGTTAGTATGTATGAACTTCAACAAGGCCTCTGACGTAGATGCACACAGGTGACAGCTCAGTAAACTGCAGGTTATGGGGCAAGCACTTGGACTAGGGAAATGGACTGTGCCTTGGCTGAAGGGCAGTTCAGAAAGGTTGTGCTCAGAGACAGTAATTAGCAGAGCACACTAGGGGTCATTTCTTGGTCTAATACTTTTCAATACATTCATTTCAGACCCACTATATGGGATATAAATAGGATCAATGCCTTTGTCAGTGTTATAAATATAGGTACAGCGGTGGTAAAAGGGGGTGTGTCTAAGGAAAAATTGGGAACAATTGAACAGGTGGCAGAAAGAGCTCAGATGAGATTTTGTCCAAACAAGTTCAAAGCACTGTGCCTAAGCTTATAACCACTCAGGTGTGGAGCATGGCATGTGGAGTGGCACTGATGCTGAGAGAGCAGGCAAAGGATATGGGGTCATTGATATGTAGGGCTATCAGGTGCAGCATGAGACATCCTCTGTAGAAGTGAAGTGAATGATGGGGGGGGGTGTATCATCAGGGCATAGAATGCAGATGCAAACAAATAATACTTTCAATTTATCAGAGCCCAGTCACAGCTTGAGGATCATCCGTAGTTGTAGAAGTAATACAAGGAAAGCAACATTAGGCCACTGGAAGGAGACCAGAGGATAAAACACCAGAAATGTATGTAGGAAAAATGTTATGATGAGAAATTAGGGGACCAGCACTCTTCTCACTAGAAATCTGAAGGATTAAGGGCCATATTATGTATGCAGGAGGTCATTCCTGAAAAATGTGAAAGGGTCACCCTGAACTGGAAGGACAGAGTAGTGGCACAGGTAGCAGATTATTAGGGCAAACAGGATATTTGAATTCCATTCACAGAAAGTTTTGTTGACCATTTTAAAGGACTACCAGGATGGATTATGGATAAAGAATTAAAAGAAGCATTCTAGTTGGCAAAACACAGGTAGAAAAAGAAAAGCGAAGAGGAAATGAGAACTGGACGTGTGGCAGAATAACTTAAAATCATAATAAAATGCCTGTCTCATTCTGCCGTCAAACAAATCCACTGTCATGAAATACATTTTCTCTCAACTGTACCTGATTTTTAAGGATGTTTTCTAATTTTGTCTCAAAATTCTGCTCCATCTGTATTGAAACTAGATGTTGTTTTGAGACGTCCTAAGATAACAGTATTAGTATTTAAACCGTTTTCTGAGTTGGGGGTCTTTTCTCTAATTATTATTTGTTTTGTCCCTAATTATAGAAATGAAAATAGAGAACTATGCAGTGTCAACTTCTACAGTAACCATGCAAAATTAATTTATAAGCACTGCAAAATATGCATCCCAGAAAAATAATTTAAGAAATAAACCTGGTCATTCAGAGTAACTACCATCTCCCTTGCTTGTGTGTGTGACACTTGACCTCATGTGCAAATTATTCCTCCAAAGAGAACCATAGCAACTGATTTTATATGATGATTGCTATATCACCAGTCAATATTAACTTTATTCCAGGCACTGCAGAATGAAAACAAAGCAAATATTTCTATTTCTTGCACCAAAGGTAATAGGAAACATTATGAAATGAAATGCATTACTAATTAATGAACATGCACATTTTCAAGAGGTTTAAACATTAACTTGGAAATTAGTTCATACATAATAATTTACAGTCCATCACTCCATAAAAAGTGCATAATTAAAATGCATGCACAGTTTAATTGGGATTTCTTAGGTAAATTCATTAAGTTCTTGTTGATTTGCAGTGCACAGCTAATGTGCACACAGGTCTTTGAGAAGTTCATCAGTATGATATATGCTGAATTAAATTTTAATACTGCAGTCTCTGTGACTTTTGCATCAAAGGATTCTATGTAGAGGCATCTGAAGCAAAGTATAAAATTCTGCCTGGTCAGCATCTGTCTTAACAATTCATTAAAAATGTATTTTATGATAATATAAAACCAGGCCAGTTTCTTTGAGTGATCAAGAACCATTACATGGGTGAAGTGATTTATGTAGCAGTACAGAAAGTACAAGGCAGTATATATGAGTGGGAAACAAGTTAAATCTTCGATGACTGGGTTCAATTCTCTCTGGCTCCACTCATCTACAGTATATCTACAAGAAGATATTTGAACAGATCAGGCATTTGGGTTAGCCCTGCAAAGCATGCACTTTCTCCATCTGGAAACATATCTTTTAAAAATGCATAAAATATTAACAATAATTGAGACTACAGGAGCTGCATACTGTGCAAGGATTTTATAAAGCATTGCTGTTGCACATTGCATGGTGGGAGATGATAGCAAAAGCATAGTATGCAGGGGGAGACGTGTATGATTCAAAAAATAGTAAAGTTATAAGTAATGTAGACTGAATCACACAGTGAAAGACACAATCCTGGGATTCATGAAGCTTGCGCCAGTTGCAGGTGTAGCTTTGGCATTCCAACACCAAATACGGCCGGCGAGCGATCCAGGTACGGGCTGTTTTCATGTGCACTACCTGCGTACACTACACCCGCACAGCTCCCAGCCCCTGTATGCTAATTACCCCAGTTGCAGCAGTGTAGCATGCAACTGAAGGTATTTAGTGATTTAGGAAGTGGTGCAGGCGTAGTGTAAGCATGCATAAATGTAAACCATAACAAAATGGTTTGCATTTTTGCAAACATAAAATCAGAGCCATGACAGCCAGCCAAACACAAGTATTATATTGTTAATATATGCAAATGGCTAAATATATAGCCATTGGCATAAAAAAAATGTACAAAATATAAAATTATTTAATATTTGTATTCGCACTATCGCGAAGTGTAAGCGCAGGGCAGCACCGTGCAAACGGGATCGCAAGGAAAATAGAAAAATATAGGATAAAACTGCAATGTAACACATATCATGATTTCCCCATAATAGTGAATGGCAGGCATGTTACACCACACCATGGCGCAAGGGTTGCTAAGGGGCTGTGACAGTGCTATGCATGGCAGCTAGGAATTAGTAGGCAATGCCATGCAAATGAGAGGAGTAATAGTGAATCACAGATTCTCTGTTGGTGTAAGGATGCACCTCACAGCGTAGCATTATAACACTGAGGTATGCCCTTACGATAAAGATGACATCAAGAGAGGGGTGTGTCACCATTGCTGTAAGCACATTGGAGCATTGCTAATCTGGTTTGCCCGTAGCTAAGCAAAGCTTGCAGGATAGGGGTGTGTCGAACTGGCTATAGCTTTGCTTAGCTGAGAGTACACAAGGTAACTGAGTATGCATGTGAACAGAGATGAAAACGCACTTAAACCTGGTAAACAGACCAGGAGACCGAAGCTGAAACAGGAAGGATATAGGAAAGAAATAAGGAAATGCTGCAGCAGTGAAATTGGAGTACAAATGACTAATTAACACCTAGGAGCCTAAAGTGGGCCATTGACAAAAGCTAACAAGGCTGCAAGCAGCTACCTGCAGAACAGGAAAGGGGAGGGGCTGTACTGCAAAGAAAACAGTAAGTGTCATAGCAGAACAAAGCGGATTTGCAGTATAGCAGCTACAAGACACATTTTGCAACACATGACTGGGTAGGGAAAGTACAAAACAAGAAAGACGGCAGGTGGATGCATGCCTGATAATGGGAGGGGATCCAGGTTTAAAAGTGAATTAAAGGGCAACAGGTTAATCAAGGCAGGCAAGCATAACTCCACACTAAAGGCCCCACATTTGCAGTACTCACTGTAAAACCCATAATTAAGATACCCTGCAGCTGGAATTGCTCATACACACCCAATGACATCAGCAGAATACATGGCAAAATAGTATAAAGTGTGAAAGCACCTCACACACACTTGTGTATTCCCATACACTCTGCACCATTGATGTATACAGATGGGGAACTTTTAGCATATACATGTTAGGGGCTGCCAATAGCTTTGATTGACCAGCATGTGTTGGAGACTGAAGGTGGTGTGGAGGATGATGCACACAACCATCTCAGGCACCAGAGGAGGAGAAGAGTGTTCAGACCCAGGATAACCTACCAGGGGCTACATGATCAGGAGATAGTAGAGCGTTACAGGGTGGACAGGGACACCCTACAGCAACTTGTGGAGCTGTGCCAGCCACACCTCAGAGCCAGAACAAACAGAGGGGAACCCATCTCAGTGGATATGAAGGTATGTGTAAGCCTGAGAATACTAGCTACAGGTACCTTTCAAAGGCCAACTGGGGATATCATGGAGATTTCACAGGCATCAGCATCCAGGGTACTTCACCAATTCCTGGCTGCCATGTTACCACATGCCAATGAGCACATATACTTCCCCCGAATGCGGGAGGAGTTGGCCAGCAATATGCATCTCTTCCACCATGTGGCAGAATACGCAGAGGTACTGGGTGGAATAGACTGCACGCACATACACATCAAGTCACCACCCAGTGAGCAGGGTAGGCGCTAAATAAACCGCAAGGGATACCCCTCCATCAACTGCCAGGTCATGTGCAATGCCCAGGGCATTATCATAGATGTGTGTGCTGGCAGCTCTGGAAGCTATCACGACTCCCACATCTGGCATGCCTCACAGCTATATCAGGTATTTGCCAGGGGGGACATCCCATATGGGCACCTGGTGGGGGATGCTGGTTATGCACTGGAACCGTGGATGATGACTCCCATCAGAAATGCACACACACCCATGCAGGAATGCCATAATAAGGCACACGCACAAACCAGAATCATCATAGAGCATGTGGTTGGGATGCTTAAATCACGGTTCCGTTACTTGGACATATCTGGTGGAGCCTTGCAGTACTCTCCAGGCACGTGTGCCCACATCTTCATAGTATGTGCCATGCTACACAATATGATCCTGTGGAAACAGCTGCAACAGGGACAGAATGGTGAAGCCCTCACAGCCCACCACCATTGCCAAGGGCCCCACAGACACAGAGGTACTCAGACCACGAACACCCTGAGCCAGCCCCAGTAGGCAGATGGAGGCATGCCCAGTATGCCCATGCCTTGGCAAGGAGGTAACGTATAGCACACACACTGACAGTGTAGGCACCTAGGGACTGACACCTTTCTCCACTTGCACAAACAGTAAAAATGGATGGCACACACACAAGACTACCTGTAAATTGTCATGTATAGGCAGTCTACTGTGTACATCCAACATAGGCAGCCATCAACTATTGCACACACAACTGCTATTGGCACAAGCTAAGTCAACACCTGAACAGTAAATTAAGCTATCAGCATGTGCTGATACTGTATGTATAGGTTCATAGGTAGGTACTTGGTTAACTGCCTGAGGGCATCCATAAGCCTAGCCAAAATGTGTCAGCTTTTGTCACCCCATTGATTCATTAACTGTCCCTCTGTGGAGCAGGACCAATGGTGGGATCTCTGAGGTGTATCTACCGTTCCCCATCCACTGTTCAAGGTTTGTCTTGAAGTGTGTTAGTGAGGGGCTCTGTATAATGTAATTAGGGATGTTGTTCCAAAGTATGAGGAGTTTCTGTAACAGGAATCCATCCCTCCAGTATCTTCCAGTTATTGTTGTGGCAAGGTTCAGCTCACTACAGCGTGTGGCTCACTGTGACATGGATTCCCATAGGTGGAGCATATCCATTAAGCCTGAGTTCGACATGGCTTTGTTGGCCAGCAGAGATCATCTCTGGGTAAACGAGATGTCACTGAGTAAAGTAGGAGTTTATTCAGTCTGGCTGCATAGGACATATGTTTGAGGCCAGTAATCCTCTTGGAGAGGTACATTCATGGACCTTCCAGCTGTTGGATGTGTCTTCTGAGGTACATCCCAAATGGGTTATTATACTCTATGATGGGACTGATGAGTGATGAGTAAAGGGGCACTATAACCTCAGTATGTCTAGATGTGGACCCTTTAGTAATCAGATGGCCTACATAGAAGGATGTCCTAACTACTTTGGAGATATGATTGTCAAAGGAGAGATCACTATCTACCTTAGTCCCCAGATTCCCTATTACCTCGTCTGTATTAAAGTGGCTGTCACTTATGTGTTAATATGTGGGTGCTTAGTATTCCACAATGGAATGACCGTGCAGTTTGTGTCACTTAGCTGGAGGCCATGACTTTGACACCCTATGTTGGTCTCTGTGAGGCCCCTTGAAGAATGTCTGTGTCAGCTGGATTGTCAAGTATGGCTCCCAGTTTGCAGTCATTGCCAAACATGGTCTTCCATAGTCCACCTGTGTTTGCCTGTACCTCTGAGAAGTATATGCCAAACAGTAGGGGTCCCAGGACTGAGTCCTGTGGGCCACCAGTCATGACTGGTTAAGAGTTGGACCTGGAGACCGCTAGTCTTACCATGTGGGTTCTGTGTGTAAGCCCGTTGGCAAACCATCCTGTGATGTATGGGTGTATGTACAGGCTGGTAAGTTTATCAATAATACCTGAGTGGAGAATGGTGTCAAAAGCCTTGGCGAGGTCTAAGTAGTATGTGTGAACCACCTCTCCCCTCATCTAACATCTTGGTGACTGTCTGTAAGACATCAAACAGGTTCAGTAGGCATGAACTGCACTCAACCAAGCTGACCTGGGTTGGGTCAAGTGTTTGGAGGTTACCAATGTCTTTGTTAATGACTGTCATGAGGATGTGCTCCATAGCTATGCAGACCAGGCCAGTGAGGTTTATGGGGTGGTAGTTACCATGGTCAGTTGTGTTTCCACCTTGGTGGAGTGGAATAATCGTTGCCAAGTGTCATTGTATGGGCATGTAGCCTGTGGAGAGGCTGAGGTTGAAAAGCTTAATTAGGTGGGGGATCAGTTTGTCTTGTAGTGTTTGCAAGATGCAGTTTGGAACACCATCTGCCTCCATTGATGCTGTGTATTGCTGTTAGAGAGGGCCATTTCCACCTGTGTGTCTCTGATGTCTGGGATACTGTACTTTTTGGGTATTGTTGTGGGCTCTTTAGGGGGTGAAGTTTGCACTGAATGTATCTGCAAGGATGTTGGCAATATCAGTAGGGTCAGTATATTTTGTGCTATATTGCATCGGCACAGTGCAAATCTGTGTGTTACCACTTATATCCTTGACATAGCCAAAGAAGGGTTTGTGGTTATCTTTCAAATCCTTGCCTATTTTCCTGTTGATGTTAGCCTTGGATGATTTCATGAGGGACCTACATTTCTTACTAATACTGGTCATGGATGTCTGCCCTTCTTGGGATTTGCTGTTTTTCTGAACTACTGTCCTACTTCTGTTGTATAGCCTGTTTATTGCAAGGGTCCACCAGACTGGTGTCCTTGTCTAGGAGGAGTGAGTCTTGGTTTACCAGTGATGGCACGATCCATACATCCTTGTAGGTGCTTATAGAGTGCATTTGTAAATCTGTCTGTATCTTGAGCAGTGTTTCCCTTAGTGTGGGGCTGTGAAACCCCCCACCACTGTCTCTAGTAGTGTGAATTTAGCTGTAGGAAAGGTATACACTGTGGTTTCCATGGGTGGGGGAGATGGTTGGGTGTGGAAACAGTGAATAGTTCATGGTCAGATCTAACCAGTGACCGGTTTACTTCCGCTGTGGTGCACCTGTTGCCCATGTTGGTGATTACCACTTCTAGTATGTTTCCACCCCGTTAGAGAGTTTACCATCTGATACAGGGCATATGAGGTGATAAATTCCAGGAAGCGCTGGGCCTGGAAGTGAGTACTTGAGTAAGTTTCCCAGTTAATGGTAGGGCAGTTGACATCGACCAATACCAGGGTGTGCAGTAGGACTGTCATGTTTTCCACTGTCTCCAAGTAGGTGAAGTGGTGGTCCTGGGTCATGGAGGGTGATCTGTAGCAGGCCACAGTTTGCATTGCAGTTGTGGCTGATGTTAGCTGCACATGGATGATCTCAGAGATATCATGCTGCCTCACTAACCTGGAGGTGTAGGTATCCCTGATGAATATGGATACACCCCCTCCATGTCTGTGTCAGTCCATGTTCTGTGGCCGAAATGTGTGACATGGGTTGTAGTCTGGTAGTGGTGGTGTGCTCTCAGGGACCTTAAAACAGGTCTCAGTTACTGCACAGATGTTGACGTTGTCCATACTGAGGAGTGATGTGAGTGCGTGCATGTTGTGATCACAACTCCTGGTGTTGAGTAGCATAACCCTCATTGATTCTGCTACTGTGCTGTTTATGGAGGTGGGATTCACCTTTGAGACTCTCCTAAAAAAGGCACCATGGGGGCGCCAATAGCCTTGGCCAGTATTCCAAAGCCTAAGGCTGACACATAAGCCGGTATGGTATCGTTGCATGCATGTTTTCCATCTGTGCTTGTTTCTCATCTTTCCTGTAGGTAACCTACTGGTAAGCAATAGAAAGCCTTAAACTTATACAAGTCTTCTAGCTTCCAAGATAGGCATTTGGAGTGATTAAGTATCAGTGTTCTGTATGTTCTTGCTGTACTTAACTGTTTTCTGACTACATGGTGATATTTCACTGTATATTGTGATCTGAAAGCTCTGTTTATTCACATATTATGGCTGTGATGGCCTGCACTTTAGATTCTCACAGATAGGTAGCAGGCTATCTGCCCAAGGGCAATTCGAAGCATAGCTACAGTGTATTGGTATTCTCTGCACCATTGATGAAGTAACTGAGCCTCTGTCAAGCATAGCCAATGAAGTGATTCCAGGCAGAGTTGCCGGAAGCTGTTGAAGACTGGGGTGGAGGTGGGTGATAGGAGCACTTAGTGATCTAAAGAGGGCATGTTAATGTGAAAAATCAACACCATTAAATTTCCCCAACAGGTCTTGCAGCTATAAAACTGGAATTGCTCCCCTACCCCCTGGCTGTATGGTTCTGGGACACATGATCCCAGGGGTGTATATTCTGTTACCCATTCACACATCCAGGTTTCCCTTGAAGTGTGTCAGTGAGGGGCTATGCCTAATGTAGCTAATTTCACCTAAAATGCGGCTTTTCAGTGCTTCTGTGAATCCCTAGTGATATCTGCATTGCTTACTGTACTTATTTCCTTGTTTCACTTGAAAGAAAGTTAATGTTTGTCATTTTTGCATTTAAGTTACCTGTAACACATTGCATTTCAGTTACCTGGTACTTGCTCACTAAGTCAGCACTAAAAAATTAAAAGCACTACGCCCTCACAAACTCCCCTTGAGTACCTCATTCCCCACTGGCCCTTTTTTTCAATTATAAAGGAATTCCCAATACTATTCTAGTCAGTTGTCAATCTCCTCTCCGGTCCAGCTTTTGAATCTGGGAATCTTGAGGCAATGTTACAACTGCCTCATGTACACAGACAACCCTCTCCTCCTCCCAACAAATTCCAACACATGTGAGAGATGCAACCATATAGCCAAACTGGAGGCTAAGCTCTCTCAACTCAGTACTGGCGTAACCAGTCAGGAGAAGAAAACCACACTCACTACAATTCCAGTCTAACATAGACCTACCACGACAGCAAACCAAACACATAAACACACAAAAACATACTCGGAGGCTCTAAATAAAAATCTGCCTAAGCAGCAGAGACTTCCAAAGCAGACACCCAAGCAACCGCTACCCCAAAACAAAACACGTGCAACACATAGCTCACAAAGCCAGTGTGCTGAACAGTCACAGCTCTTAAGGCTAAACATCACACCTGATACACTTGTAATAGGTGACCCTATCGTCAGGCACACTGACGTCCCGCTCACCAGGCTGAACAAGGAGAAGGTCACAGTGAACTGCCTGTCAGGTGCTAGGATCTGCCACATAACACAAGCACTCAGGTCACTCCAAGGCAAGTACAAATATGACTCAGTCATTGTCCATGCTGGTGTGAATGACCTGAGACGTACCTCCCTGGACTACATGAAAAGAGACAGAGGAGCTCTCTGAGCATGTAGCCCAGGCCAGTATGACCCTGACCTTGAGTAGCATCTTACCCTCACCAAGAATGATGCCACAATATGAAGACAAGATGATCAATTTCAACAATTGGCTTAAGTATTGGTGTCATTCAAAGGGGATCCAATGCCTGTCAGCCTGGGATGACATGCTCGACAAGCCACGATGCTTCGCTAGGGACGGCTTGCACCTGTCACCCTTGGGCTTTCGGATATTGGCAAAGGCTCTTGCTATCCCCATAGTGCCTTTTTTAGGCAAAGCTCAAAAGACAAACCCACCTCCATAGGTATCACAAGGAATAAGAAATTAAGAGTAATGCTACTCAACGCCAGAAGTCTAAACCTCAAGATGCATGCACTCGAAACTCTCCTTAGCATGGAGAACATCGATATCTGTGCAGTAACAGAAACCTGGTTCAAGGCTCCTGAGAGCACTTCAGCACTACCAGGTTATACCTCATACCATGCTTTTCGGCCCCAAAACTTGGACCGAACCACAAAAGGAGGGGGAGTATCAATAGTCGTCAAAGATACCCACATCTCCAGGTTGGTGGCACAGCACGAAGCATCAGAGACTATCCATGTGCAACTAACAGTGGGTAAAACTGCCTTCCAGTTTATAGCCTGCTACAGACCACCCTCCAAAACCCAGGAACCCCACTCAGCCTTCCTGAGAACACTGGAAAATATGAAGGTCTCTCCAAACACCATTATATTGGGTGACTTCAACTACTCAAACATAGACTGGGAGCATTACTCTAGCTCCAACACCTTAGCCCAAAGGTTCCTAGAATTTATAAACTCAAATGCTATGGAACAACTTGTTACCACTACCACAAGAGGGGAAAACATACTGAACCTGATCATCACCAACATGGGGACTCTATGCTCCAGACCAGAAGTGTATCCCTCACTGGTAAGATCAGACCATAAACTAATCTCACTGGATATTCACATTCCGACCCCACCCCCTGCCCAGAAAACCACAGTGGAAAACTTCTCTAAAGCAAATTTCACACTCCCCAAAACTGAGGTGGAATCCTTCAAAGCCCCCGGGCCTGTGGAAAATACGGCCCAGACCGCAGAATCTTTTATAAATGCATTCTATGAACACCTTCAGGAATGCATGGATCATGCAATCCCAAATAAAACCAAGACCCAATCCTCCAAAGGCAGACGTCCTGTCTGGTGGACTCCAGCCATAAACAAACTATACAATAGAAGGAGGAAGCTACTACATGATAGAGCAAAATCCCAAAAAGGGAAGGCATCTCTGATCAGTATTAGCAAAATACTACGGGCACTCATAAAATCGCCTAAGGCCAGCTTCGAGAGAAAAATCGCACAGGACACTAAGTATAATCACAAGGCTTTCTTTAGTTATGTTAGGAACCTGGGTGGGAATTCCCAGATATGCTCAGAATTAGTCCAAAATGACAAAAAATACACTGAACCCACAGACATTGCCAGCATCCTAGCTGACAGGTTCAGCGCAAACCCCCCCCCCCCACCAAAAGGGCAAATATCTATCCCAGCAGAGTGCTGCCCCCCTGACATCTCAGATGCTCAGGTAAGAGCCGCCCTCTCCAAAGCAAAAAACACAGCATCAATGGGACCAGACGGTGTCCCGGGCTGCATCCTACATGAACTCCAAGAAGAGCTAAACCCAAACATAAAACTACTGTTCAATCTCAGCCTTACTACAGGATATGTACCCAAAGAGTGGCGTACAGCAACAGTGGTCCCTCTCCACAAAGGTGGCGCCTCAATGGATCATGGAAACTATCGCCCCATAAGCCTGACTAGCTTGGTCTGCAAAGCTATGGAAAGGATCATCATGGACCTCATAAATAAAGATATTGGGGACCTACAGACACTGGATCCTACCCAGTTCAGCTTTGTTAAGGGCAGATCCTGCCTCTTAAACCTGGTCAATTTCTTTGAAACAGTCACCAAGGCCATTGATGAGGGGAAGGTGGTCCACACAGCCTACCTGGACCTCGCAAAAGCCTTTGATACAATACCCCACTCGGGCATTATAGATAAGCTCACCAGCTTAAATATAAACCCCTATGTCACTAGATGGGTAGCAAACTGGCTCAAGGACAGAACCCACATGGTTAGACTTGCTGGAGCCATGTCAGACTCCAAACCAGTTACAAGTGGCATCCCACAAGGCTCAGTCCTGGGACCTCTCTTGTTCGGTATATATTTCTCGGAGGTACAGGCCAACACGGAAGGACTGTGGCTGACCAAGTTCAGATGACTGCAAACTGGGCCATAATCGACTCTCCAGCTGACACAAGCATCCTCCAAAAGGGCCTCATAGAAACAGACAACTGGTGCCAGAGCCATGGCCTCAAGCTAAACGCAAAAGTGTATAGTCATCCCTTGGCAAAACAAAGTGCCCACAAATTACCACATAGGTGGTAATCCATTAAGTACAGAAGAAGTAATTAGGGACCTGGGGACCAAAGTTGATAGCAATCTCTCATTTGACAACCACGTGGCCAAAGTGGTTAGAAGAACATTTTATATAGCCAACCTAATCATGAAGGGATTCACATCTAGATCAGGGGAGGTTATCGTGCCTCTTTACTCATCCCTCATCAGGCCCATAATTGAGTACAATGCCCCTTTTGGGATGTACCTTACCAGGCACCTGCAGCAACTGGAAAGACCCCAAAAGTACCTCATCAAGAGGATCAAAGGGCTAAAACAGATGCCATATGCTGCCCAGTTAAAGAAACTCCAGCTCTACTCAGTGGCATACCGCCTGCTCAGAGGCGATCTGTGCCTGACATATAAAGCCATGTCCAACCCGGAATTAATGGACATGCTGCACCTCAGAAAATCCAAATCCCATTGACCTACACGCTCGAGAGACTTGAACCTCAGCACTGAAATAAATAGGACATGCTGGAGGGACAGATTCATAACCCAGAGGCTCCCTTCACTCTGGAATAAAATCCCAGTCCAGGTTAGGCAGAGTCCCTCATTGACTCTCTTCAAGAGGAAACTTGATGAGTGGATGGGAGATCGTAGATTTACCCCAGGTATTACTTCTGTGTCACTGTTAGACAGAGGCACAGTATACTAACCTCGAAAAAGGGCATAGCAAAATTAATTTAAAATGGGTGGCGAAAGCCAAACACACTCTGGCTAGGCTTATAAATGCACTAGGGCAGGTAGCCTAGTATGACCCTATGAACCTATGAACCTATGAATGTAATTTATAGTCTCTTATTTCATTTGTTATATGTTTTTATTTCAAGAGTAACTGTAGCTCAGTGGGTTTGGGTGCCTCTGCCCTTTGCTTAGCCTAGCTTACACATAGAAATCATCTAAATAGGAAATAGACAGAAGCACCGTTAATGTCAATAGTGTAATGGTTACAGCATTTGCATAGTATCTGTGCATTCTACGTTCAAATTCCAATAGAGTCAGGGATGTTTATCATGTTAAAAGGTATACCTTAACTACATCTTGCATATACAGGTAGTATTCGTCAGTATAATAAAACATTTTAAACACCCATATAAACCCATGTATGTTGGAGAGTAAAGTCAACAGAGAATGTAATGTTATGTAAGCACATAGTGAGATGTTACTTCACTGAAATGTATATATCCTGAGTAGTTAGCAGATGTGGCCGTGTTTGCGCGCACAGGTTTTAAAGTTTGTTTAACTGCTTAACTGCTGCTTTAATGTCACATAAACACTTTTAAACATGCTTACAACTGCTTAAATGAGCCTTATTCTGGGGTAAAAAACATTTTTAAAGCATTGCAGGTGTTGAACCCTGGATCATGCACACTACAGTCATGGCACTTACCACTAAGCCATCTGAGCTGCATACATGTTTCATGGTCTTTATACTACACCTTATACTATAGGCATTCCACAGTACTGACCACAAATGGGACAGTCACTTTGTGTACATATGTACAGTACATTGTAATGTACTGTAGTTTGTGAATCAACATATACAAATCTACATATTTATAACTGTTACAAATTAATACTAAATATATATATATATATATATATATATATATATATATATATATATATATATATATATATATATATATATACACACACGTCAGTGATGTTTGCACATAGATATAAATATATAGATGTATATATATTATATATATATATATATATATATATATATATATATATATATATATATATATATATATATATACAGTTACATCTATAGCCATATATATAAACATCTATGAACACATTTCGTGACACAAAAGCAATCCAAAGGAATTGAAGTGTACACAAAACACATGCAGCGCTGGTATTATAACTATTAATATTAAGCCTAATTCACCATAGAAGGGATGGTTGTTGTGTATGTGGAGTTTGGGGTGGGGGAGGAATGATGGGTAATGAAATTATGCATCAAGTAGAGCCTTGGTTGGATGTTCAATAAGTGAACTGGAGGGATATACATGGAGTATGGGGACAATAAAAAAAGGACACAAAACCAGGACAATGCGCATTCCTAATACACCATGTCCGGTCAAATTGCAACACCTAATTCCACAAACATATGAACATTAACATGTATCATACATATGTACATCAACTGACTGTCACATTTGTTTTCAGTAGTGAGGAATGCCTGTAGTAAAATGTATATTCTAAACACCATAACCTTTGTACATATCTCAGATGCCTTAGTGGTAAAGTCAGTGACTGTGGTGTTCGTGGTCCTGTGTTCAAGGGCTGTTAATTTATTTTGAGGGCCAGAATAAGGGCTGTTGGATGTAGGTGGATTAAAGCACTTTTAAGCAGTTGTAAACAGGTTTGCACGGGTTTGTGCGATGGTAAACGGTGCTTAAACACGCTTAAACGGATAAGTGCTTCACAGGTTTAACCTTTTCTTAACGTTGCGCAGTCCACGGGCAAACCTGCTTACAACCACTTAAATGTGTGTTATTCACACTTTCCCTACCAGTGCCTACTCTGAGAGGTAAAATAATAACCCCTTCTAGGATTAGAACCCGCAACCATGTACACCATCTTCAGAGTAACCAACCACTAAGCTACCTAAGATGTACCTATACCAATTGTGTATTCAGACAGATTAAAATACAAAAGGGAGGATTCCAATGAAAGGTGTATGCTATATATATATATATATATATATATATATATATATATATATATATATATATATATATATATAGATATATATATATCTATATATATAGATATATAGATAGGTTAAAAACATCTACACATCTATGGAGCTACAGACAAACGTATGCAATAATATATATTATATATCTCTATCTATATACATATTCATACACACACACACACACACACACACATATATATATATATATATATATATATATATATATATATATATATATATATACACACACATACATGCATACATGTGTGAATACAGCATCTGAAGTGTTCATATCCGAGTATAACATAGACCATAGCAATCACACATTCTGTCCCCCCAAACAATATGAACATAACATATGAAGAGTATGTCAATACACTATTACAAATATGTTCTATGGACACATTCACCAACACTACAATGACTGCAAATATCCATGACAGAAATATGCAGACAGCTTTCATTTAGCAAAACTTTATTACATTCCGATGTATTGCCAAAAGGATTCAAGGACTAACAGTACCTGCATGCTATACAGGAAGCATTTAACAGTGCCTTAATGAATCAGCCTGCAATTACCATAGTATTAGTCCACTAAGGGATAGGTGTTCACATAGGGAAATACCCCCACACACATATGGAAGATGTATAAAAGCAGTTCCTACATACCTGCATCTGCTATGTACACCCGCCAACATCTCCCCCACACCCAAACTAATTACAACAATACATACTGTCATACCATAACCAGTTATTCACCCTCTGTACGACATCTGCTGAAACCTTAACATACCTGGACACAGACACACTAACATGGCCCTATGTGAAATAATTGCTGTTATACAATGGAACAGCTGCTGATGTTGCAGGGTTTGTTTGAACTATTCCTGTTTCAGAGGGTTGAAAAGTAATTACACCAGAAAGTGTTACTGATTACTGATTATCAGCACAGTATGATGCACAGTAACACCAAACTAAATATATCTGGTAAGCACACTGTAAACCCCCCTAACATTATATGCATAGCCATGCAGCCTTGAGCTGGTCAAACATCCTGGCCAGACTGAAACATATGCAGAAGTATTAGGTACAGACAAACCCTGCACATTTAGCAATGTTCAGAAATATAACAGCAGTACTCACATTTAGACCAAATCTTCTAGGCATTACACACAATATATCAGTGTTTGTCTTCATACAGCTGTTGCAATAGATTTCAAACAATACTTTCAGTCTGTCTTCCTCACAAGTAAGGCAAAGGGACAACACCCAAGTGGAGTACTCAATTATACTCCACTGTTGCCATGGTATTGGCTAAGGCAGTAGCTGCACAGCTGATGTGCATGTAATTAACTACTTAGGAACACCAATTGGTTATCGGGATAGCACATGCTACTGATCTCTAACTATAAAAGGTTGCCTTGTCACAGATTCAAACCATCTGTATCTACCTGTAGAACAGTACAAAATACTGAAACACAAACCGAAAACGAGTAATATACCAGTCAATAACACCTCCAGTTACTAAGAAGGTATGTATAACGTAGTATGTCTGTGTATGTAATACCTGTTCTGTAAGAATTACAGTGTAATCAATGCATATAGTGTAAATAGCTGTCTTGTAGCGATGTATTGTTGAGCAGTAGTAATGCTTGTAGTATTCTATGTGTGTACTGCTGTAGGTCACAAGGCAAACTCCTCATACACCACAAGGGATGATATATATGGGCTTGGAACTCACCGATTCTCTTCCAGCCACTGTCAGTGTCAGGATTGGTCCAACAATTATGTTCTATAACAGGGGATAGTATATGTCAATATATTGTAACAGCAGACATATGTATGGGTGTATAAGTAAGATGAACATGTCAGTGGTGGGCTTACTGTGCAAATATGGTTTGCATTGTGGGATATTGTGCCAATAACTGTTTATGTTATGTGATGTTTATAAAGCTGGAAATTGATGATCTAATGCTGAATGTTGTTAGTGCATGTGCTCCACAAGTTGGGTGTGCGATGGATGAGAAAGAAAAATTTTGGAGTGAGTTGAAGTGGTGATGACTGTATACAAGGGTGAGAGACTGGTGATTGGAGCTGATTTCAATGGGCATGTTGGTGAAGGGAACAGAGGGGATGAGGAAGTGATGGGTAGGTATGTTGTTAAGCAAAGGAATGCAGAAGGTCAGATGGTAGTGGATTTTGCAAAAAGGATGGGCATGGCTGTGATGAATATGTATTTTAACAAGAGGGAGGAGCATAGGGTGACATACAAGAGTGGAAGAAGATGCACACAGGTGGATTATATCTTAAGTAGAAGGGCCAGTCTGAAGGAGATTGGAGACTGTAAAGTGGTGGCAGGGGAAAGTGTAGTTAGGCAGCATAGGATGGTGGTTTGTAGGATGACATTGGTGATCAAGAAGAGAAGGATGAGTGTGAGGGCAGCACCAAGGATCAAATGGTGGAAATTGAAAAAGGGTAATTGTGAGGTGATGTTCAGGGAAGAGTTAAGACAGGCACTGGGTGGCAGTGAAGAGTTACCGAATAGCTGGGTAACTACAGCAGAGCTAGTAAGAGAAATGGCTAGATAGGTGCTTGGTGTGACATCTGGAAAGAGGAAGGAGGACAAGGAGACGTGGTGGTGGAATGAAGAAGTACAGGAGAGTATACAGAGAAAGAGGTTAGCGAAGAAGAAGTGGGATTGTCAAAGAGATGAAGAAAGTAGACAAGAGTATAAGGAGATGAGGTGCATGGCAAAGACAGAGGTGGTGCAGGCTAAGGATAAGGCGTATGAAGAGTTGTATAAAAGGTTGGACACTAAGGAGGGAGAAAAGGACCTGTACTGATTGGCTAGACAGAGGGACCGAGCTAGTAAAGATGTGCAGCAGGTAAGGGTGATAAAGGATAATGAGGGAAACGTACTCACAAGCAAGGAGAGTGTGTTTGAGCAGATGGAAAGAGTACTTTGAGGGGTGATGAATGAGAGGGAGAGAAGGCTGGATAATGTGCGGATAGTGAATCATGAAGTGCAGTGGATTAGCAAGGAGGAAGTAAGGTTAGCTATGAAGAAGATGAAGAATGGAAAGGCTGTTGGTCCAGATGACATACCTGTGGAAGCATGGAGGTGTTTAGGTAAAATGGCAGTAGAGTTTTTAACTAGATTGTTTAATGAAATCTTGGAAAGTGAGAGGATGCCTGAGGAATGGAGAAAAAGTGTTTGGTACTGATTTTTAAGAATAAGGGTGATGTGCAGAGCTGTAGTAACTACAGAGGGATTAAACTGATCAGCATGAAGTTATGGGAAAGAGTAGTGGAAGCTAAGTTAAGAAGGGAGGTGATGATTAGTGATCAGCAGTATGGTTTCATGCCAGGAAAGAGCACTACAGATGCGATGTTTGCTCTGAGAGTGTTGTTGAAGTACAGAGAAGGTCAGAAGGAGTTGCATTGTGTCTTTGTGGATTTAGAGAAAGCATATGACAGGGTGCCTAGAGAGGAGTTGTGGTATTATATGAGGAAACCGGGAGTGTCAGAGAAGTATTTAAGAGTGGTACAGGATATGTACGAGGGAAGTGTGACAGTGGTGAGGTTTGCGGTGGGAGTGACGGATGCATTTAAGATGGAGGTGGGATTACATCAAGGATCAGCTCTGAGCCCTTTCTTATTTGTAATGGTGATGGACAGGTTGACAGATGAGATCAGACAGGAGTCCCGTGGACGATGATGTTTGCAGATGACATTGTGACCTGAAGTGAGCATAGGGACCAGGTTGAGGAGACCCTGGAGAGATGGAGATATGTTCTAGAGTGGAGAGGAATGAAGGTCAGCAGGACTAAGACAGAATATATGTGTGTGAATGAGAGGGAGGATAGAGGAATGGTGAGGATTCAGGGAGTAGAGGTGGTGAAGGTGGATGACTTTACGTACTTGGGATCAACAGTTCAGAGTAATGGTGAGTGTGGAAGAGAGGTGAAGAAGAGAGTACAGGCAGGATGGAATGGGTGGAGAAGAGAGTCAGGAGTGATTTGTGACATTCGAGTACCAGTAAGAGTGAAATGGAAGGTCTACAAGAGGGTAGTGAGACCAGCTATGTTATATGGGTTGGAGACAGTGGCATTAACAAAAAAGGCAGAAGTCAGAGCTCGACATGGCAGCGTTGAAGATGTTAAGATTTGCACGGGGTGTGATGAGGATGGACAGGATTAGGAATAAGTATATTAGAGGGTCATCCCAGGTTGGAAGGTTTGGAGGCAAAGCCAGAGAGGCAAGATTACATTGGTTTGGACATGTGCTGAGGAGGGATGCAGAGTATATTGGGAAAAAGATGCTAAGGATGAAGCTGCCAGGTAACAGGAAAAGAGGAAGGCCTAAGATAAGATTTATGGATGTGGTGAGAGAGAACATGCAGGTTGTTGGTGTGACAGAACAAGATGCAGAGGACAGGAAGAAATGGAAACAGTTGATCTGCTGTGGTGACCCCTAATGGGAGCAGCTGAAAGAAGAAGAACTGTATAATGTACAGTATTTTAGGCAGATCTCTTATTCCATTTTACATAGCATTTCTGTTATGTTATGCAAACATTAGTTCTATTGACAACTACAATCCTCAATAACAGGATACATATGACTTGTATTCATCTGACAGTTTAGCAGCATGATAGCAAAGATAATTGGAAGAGCTAGGTAACGATCCATGCACATAACACATGTAATCCACCTTTCTAGTATCGTTTGCAAGCAATAACAGCTGTGCATGTGTACATGGTATGCAAATGTGTATTGACCCTTGTTACAGGGCTGGGCCAAATGGCTATATGCACACCTACATAGTGGATATTGAGAGTAGAGACACACTGGTTGAACTTTCAGGTTTGTGTAGCCTAACCTCTCATTGCCAACCTAACAGCCGCTTGCAAATACTGTATGTATGGTAGTGCACAGTACTGGTAATAAAACAGGTTGCATATCATCTTTAACTCCAGTGTAACATCTGCAGTAGGAGTGTAAGATGTAGGAGACTGCTGCCCATGTGTAACAGCCACTTCACAGGTGATGGCTTACACTATCTGATTATATCCTGATCATGTTGATATTGGCAGCAGAGTCTATTGATACATGACTCTGTTTTGGGCGTGGGTGTCTGTGCCCAACAGACCTCATGGTTCTGGTGGATATGTGAGTATATACCCAGAAAAGGTAACAGACCTGTAAACACTTGCATCATCTGTAATCAACTATCAGGATGTGATGTGCTCCTCAGAAGAGGATTGCTGATAAAGGTAGCTACTATGTTTCTGTAATAGCCAGTGTTGTCACGTCCATAACACAAGTAATTACTTGTGAGCATCACTGTCTAAAACATCTTCATAAGCAATAAGTAAACTAAATACAGTACTTGGTACTTGTAGTACTGAATGCTCATGCAGGCATGTCCACTAGTCAGCTACTGGTGTTTACTTATGTCAGCTTTGTGTATGTGGCCATCCTGGGGGAATGTAATCTCTATGCCATGTACACTGCCAAACCCACCTAACATCACGTCCCACACATTGTTTGGGATGCAGCTACAGGGTAAGCTGGAAGGCAGTCCAGTCTACAGCCATGACTGAACTGGACAGTCATGTGGTGTAGGTTAACACATGCATCTCATCATCACAACCAGAACACAGTAAGTACACCCACACATACTACCAGAAATCACACACATTCACAGAGGCTTCTACGTATCTGGCCAAGCAAGTGACCTCCCAAGCTGGAATAGACAGACAACAAAATACACAAACTGTATGACATAGTTTGCATAATTGTGCCACACCTCAGAACACGTGACTGGAAACATGCCCAACAGTACTCATTTGTGAATGCAAACTCTAGCACTATGTTACACACCAACCTATATGAGGGCAAACATACTGTCAACTGCCTGTCTGCCATGATTAGCCACATACCCATACACTCAGACCACCTTTTGAACTATACACATGGCCCTGGCATATTCCATGTTGTTGTGCAGGACCTGTGATGCAGTAACCTGGATTGCATGGCAACACACATGTAGGAACTGTCAGGTCTTGTAGCCCATGCAGGTATATCCCAAGGCCTAGGTAGCATTCTACCATTGGCCAGAATGATACTGCAGTACAGGGACAAAAGGATTGTATTCCACAATTGTCTAACGTACTGGTGCAATGTAAAGGGTATCCAGTATCTCTCTGCCTGGGATAACATGGTTGACAGGCCATGATGCTTTGCCAGACAGGGCCTGCACCTGTCACCCCTGGGAATCTGGATACTGGCTAGGGCTCATGCTTCCCCTATAGTGCTTTCATCATGCAAAGTTCAAGTGAAAGTCCACTGCTGTAACAGGGACAGCCAAGCAATAAACTGCGGGTCCCGCTACTCAATGATACATTTCAGAAACTCAATATGGACTCACTTATGTCAATCCTTAACATGGAGAGCATATCTGTTCAGTGACTGAGCTATGGCTCAATGCTCCGCAGAGCACACCTGCATGACCATGGCAGAGCACACCTGCATGACCATGTTATAACACATACCTCACCTCTTCCCCATTATTCTTTACTGGACCACACGGGCCACAGGTGTGTCCATATTCCTGATGGATATGTACACCCCCACACTCGTTGCACTTGCATAACTTCAGATGCATTATGCTGAGCAACTAACTTTGTGCCAAAGTGGAATCCAAATTGCATGTTGTGACAGATCACCCACCATGCCTTAGAATTCCCAACTGTCATATTGTGCTGTAATGGGGAATATTAGGTTTGAGACAGAAAACCATAATAATGGCTACTCTCAACTATCCCATTATGAACTGGAAAGACCCCTCATGTACCAACACCTGCACTCAATGCATATTGGATTTCATCAACGCCAATGACCTGGATCACCATAGTCACACAAACAGGGCTAACAGTATGCTACACATAGTCAGTCTCCAAAGCCAATGATATGCTTCTTAAGAGCGAAGTGGTGACTGTCATGGCACCCATGCAGATGGACAATGCATGTGCAAATGCTGAATCCTATACAAATGAACTTTAAGCACTCACATAAGTGCAGTGATTGTGCCATTGAAACAGAACCAAGATTCAACCAAACACAAACAAGAAGGCAAACTGGTGGTACCCTGCCTTAAAGTGTACCACAGAAGGTAGTAACTGTTGCAAGAGTGAACAAACATGAGTGGAGGTTATCCCTGGTCAGCCTCAGTAAGATGCAGATACACCATATAAAACCACACAAAGCTACTGTGAACTAATCAGCCACATATTATGAGACCAACCACACAGCGTTCTATAGCTGTGTCATGAATCGTAATGGCAACAAGACCTGCCGTGCTTCACAGCACTATGGCATGGGAAGTACTGCACCTACAGAAATAGCACCTGTTCATCCAGATAGGGTCTTGGAGAACCTAAACACACTCCCACCTCCCCCCAACAGGTACACATTTATATATCCATGCACACTACAGAGTCCCTGTAATAACAACTATGCAGGTACAAACTGCACTCTCTAAAGCCATACATACAGCTTTCATGGGACCTGTCAACATCCCAGGGTGCATCCTACAGAAATGGCAGAACAATTTGCTCTCCACATACACATCATGTTTAATCATAGCTTCATGTCAGGCTGTGTACACACTGAATAGTGCACAGCAACAGTTATCACACCCCACAAAGGGGGAGACACCACTGATAATGGGAAATAGTGCACTACTACCCTGCTGAGTCTGGTCTGTAAGGCCATGAACCGTGATCAACTTATTTGATGTACTTGGTACAGATGTTGATGACAGTAGGGTTGATTCACACTGCATATCATGACCTTTCCAGGTCGTAGGACACCATCACCCATACTGTGTTCCAGCTACACTCAGTAAACTAGGTGTATATGCCTATGTCACAGGAGTGGTTGACAACTGGACTGCCGGCAGAACCCACACAACAGAAGGTGTCTGACTAATACACTCACATCAAACCAGTGCCAGCTACAGTAATACAGGGGTCATTCCTGGTACTCCCCCTCTTTGTTATCTATACCACACAGACTAACACAGAGGGCATCAGCCTATTGATGTTTGCAAATGACTATGAACTAGGAGGAATAGTCAACTCAATGTGTGCTGCGTTCAACATACAGAAGGGCCTTAGTGTGTCAGATGTTTGGTGTGTGATGTATGGCCACAATCTAACAGCTAAGTATTGCATTGTCATCCCCTATGTTACAAACCCTGTACCCATTAACTACCACCTAGGCAGCGGTCAACATAATGGAAACTGTGTGTGTATGGGATGCAGCTGGGCAGTAGTCTTCCTTTGATAGTTACTTCACCACACCAAACAGGTCGTACGTGGCACCCCTAATCATGACAGGGTGCCATCCATGAATATAGAGATCAATGTTCGGCCATACTCAACACTCAAGTGACCCATAATAGATCACATATCTCCTTTAAGGGTTATTGGCCATGTTCAGATGTCCTACATTGGCCTTCCCAATCCCTTGCTCCACTATGTAGCATGATGCCTACCCTGAATAAAGCCATGTCCAACCCAGAGATGTTGGACATGCTACACTTACACATCCTGATTTCAAATAAACACATAATTCATGGACATCCACCTTTCTAGTATAAGGATCACAACTGCACATTGCCCCTCTTTGTGACTTTGTGTGAGGACCACATGACAAATATATCAGTAACCCTGTGGATCAGTTCTGTGGCACTGCTTGAACTGGCCACTGAAACTTACCTGTCTGTTGGCTACAGCTACGTAACCTTTCAGCCTAGCCTCATAAATGGCACATGGCATATAGCTTACTAGTTCACTATGACCATACATGCTATAGTTGATATCCAGCCCTGCAAATACCATCAGGCTAGCCATTGTCCCATGTGTTTCACATGTGCAACATGGGTAATACATGGCAGGATGCTAAACAGCTGTACAGTGCCATGTAGATGTATATGGCAAAACACATAGGTTCAAAGGTTCATAGGTAGGTACTAGGCTATTGGCCCTAGGGCCTATATAAGCCTAGCCAAATGGTACCCTGGCTTTTGCCACCCAAGAAAATTATTTTCCTGTGCCCCTGTCAAGAAGAGCCATAGAAGTGATCCCCAGGGTGAATTTCCAATCTCCCATCCAATCATCAAGATTTTTCTTGAAGAGTGCTAATGTGGAGCTTTGTTTGATATAGATAGGTAGTTTGTTCCAGATTATGGGAAGTCTCTGGGACAGGAATCTAACCCTCCAGCATGTTCTGTTTATTGTGGTGACAAGGTTTAGGTCCCTAGAGCATGTAGCTCGGAGGGATTGGGATTTCTTTACGTGGAGCATGTCCAACAGCTCTGAGTTTGACATAGCATTGTATGTTAGGCAGAGAATGCCTCTGAGTAGGCAATATGCGACAGAGTAAAGCTGGAGTTTTTTGAGATGTTCTGTGTAGGGCATCTGTTTGAGGCTGGTAATCCTCTTATTGAGGTATTTCTGTGGCCTTTCCAGTTGTTGTAGATGTCTTGTGAGGTACATACCAAAAGAGGCATTGTACTCTATAATGGGTCTAATGAGTGATGAGTAGAGGGGAACAATGACCTCTTTTTTCCTGGATGAGAAACCTTTGGTGATGAGGTGTGCCATGTAGAAGGATTTCCTGACTACTGTGGTGATGTGATTATCAAAGGAGAGACTACTGTCCACCTGTGTCCCAAGGTCTCTTATCACACTTTCGGTGTTAAGTAGACTACCACCTATGTGGTAGTTCATGGGTACAGAGTTTTTACCAAAAGGGATGACAATGCACTTTTTGGCATTGAGCTTGAGGCTATGGCTTTGACACCAGGCATCTGTCTCAATGAGGCCCTTTTGTAGGATGTCCACATCATTAGGAGTTTTGATTATGGCTCCTAGTTTGCAGTAATCTGCGAACGTTGTTAGCCAAAGACCTTCTGTGTTAGCCTGTACTTCAGAGAAGTAGATACCAAACAGGAGAGGACCTAGGACTGAACCCTGTGGTACTCCACTTGTCACAGGTCTGAAGTTGGATTTAGAGTCTGCTACTTTCACAGTGTGGGTTCTGTCAGTAAGCCAGTTGGCAACTCATCATGTGACATAGGGATTTATACCTAGTTTAGTGAGTTTATCTATAATTCCAGAGTGGGGGTGGTGTCAAAAGCCTTGGCAAGATCTAGATAGGCTGTGTACCACCTTACCCTCATGTATGGTTTTGGTAACCTCTTCAAAGAAGTCTATCAGGTTTAGGAGACATGATTTGCCTTTTACAAACCCGAACTGGGTAGGATCCAGAGTTTGTAGATTACCAATGTCATTGTTTATAAGTTCCATGATGATACGCTCCATAACCTTATAGACCAGGCTCATCAGGCTAATGGGGCGGTAGTTCCCAGGGTCCATGGTGGCTCCTCCTTTGTGGAGTGGGATAACCATTGCTGTTCACCATTCAGTGGGCACAAAGCCGGAGGTGAGGCTATGATTGAACATGGTACTTAGGTGGGGTGCCAATTCGTTCTGTTGTTGATGTAGAACGCAGCCTGGGATGTTGTCAGGTCCCATGGATGCTGTGTTCTTGGCTTTGTAGAGTGTGTTTTTTACCTGTGCAGCCATGATTACAGGTACTTTGCATTCTTCCGGTATAGAGATGGGCCCTTTAGGGGATGAGAGAGGGGTAAAGTTAGAACTGAACCTATCTGCCAGGATGTTGGCAATATCAGTTAGTTCTGTATATTTAGTGCCATTGTGCTGTAACTCAGAGCAGATCTGAGTGTTGCCATTGAGATTCTTGACATAGCTATACAATGCTTTGTGGTTGTCTTTAGAATCAGTGGCGATTTTGTTTTCGTAACTAGCTTTGAAGGATTTTATGAGGGATCTCAGCTTCTTACTGAGGCTGACCACAAAGTTCCTCCAATCATGGGATTTTACTCTTTTTTGCAACAGTTTCTTTCTTCTGTTGTAGAGTTTGTTTATAGCAGGGAACCACCAGATTGGCTTCCTTTTTTGTAGGCTAGCATCTTGGTTCTGTTAGGAATTGCACGATCCATGCACTCGTGTAAGTGCTTATAAAGTGCAATTGTATAGGATTCAGCAGCCGTATCTCTATTGTCCATCAGCATGGGTGTCATGAAGTTGGCACTTAGTGTGAAGTTGGCTTTGGAGAAATTTTTTACGGTGGTTTCCCTAATGGTGGTGGGGTTGGGATGTGGATGTCTGGGGTGATTTGCTTGTGGTTGGATCTGACCAACGAGGAATTGACCTCTGGTGTGGAACACTGGTTGCCCATGTTGGTAATGACCAGGTCTAGGATATTGCTGCCCCTGGTGGGGATGTGGATAAGTTGATCCAAGGCATTGGAATTAAGGCATTGGAATTTATGAATTCCAGAAAAAGTTAAGCACAAGAGTTGGTACATGAGTAGTTTTCCCAGTTAATTGTGGGGTAGTTGAAGTCACCCATTATTAGGGTGTTAGGTTGCACTCTAATATTTTCCACTGTATCAAGAAATGAGGAGTGGGAATCCTGGGGCATGGTGGGAGATCTGTAGCAAGATACAATTTGCATTGCGGTCTTGCCCAGATTTAGTTGCACTTGGATAATCTCAGATGCATTATGCTGAGCAACTAGCCTGGAGGTGTGGATATCCTTAATGAATATGGGCACGCCTCCACCTTTAGTGCTTCGGTCCAGGTTAGGTGGCCGAAAGGTGTGGTATGAATTATAGCCTGGTAATGCAGGGGTGCTCTCTAGAACCTTGAACCAGGTCTCTGTCACTGCACAGATGTCGATGTTCTCCATTTTAAGGAGTGCCTCGAGTGAGCGCATTTTGTGAGTAAGTCTGCAGGGTCACAGGTCACATCCCTTAAGGCTGTGTATGACTATATATGTGACATATATACAGCATTAAAGTCTATTGCATTAATATGAACACATCCAGGCATGTGCTGATAGGTAAAGACACCAGTACAGGCAAACAGATGTGCCCACATCAAGACATCTATATGGAGAATTAGCAATGTCATCACTTGACACACACATATATGGTGATAACATCAAATCACCAGTAAGTGTCAAATGTGTGTGAGTTAAGCATACAGGCAAACAGACATGCCCACATCAAGACATCTACATGGAATATGAGCAATGTCATCACTTGACACACACATATATGGTGATAACATCAAATCTCCAGTAAGTGTCAAATGTGTGTGAGTTAAACATGCCAGTGGTGTTAGTGTCAAGTAGATTTGCAAAGACATATTTGTAATCTTAATAAATGTGATACACATGTATGTTCAGCTGTACTTCTGTACTTCTCTGTGAGTTACTGTGACCTGTCTCCATCATTATGTCTTCCAGGTATGCTGCATGCCAGGCTGCCACCATACACTCGCTTGGAGGATGAGGTCCTCATCCCATACCTCCTCGACAACCATGTAACACTCTTCAGCCATGTGCCACAGGATGCACAACAGCGGGATGCCCATTGGGAGGAACTCCGCAGGAGGGTAAATGATATTGGTGGCCACAATCGCACCTATCAGCATGTGCGCTGATACTGCATGGACCTCATAAGACGGGCGAAACAGCATGCTAATGCAATTGCCAGGGAGCAAGGTGCAACAGGTGGGGGGGGCCACTCACCCAGCCCCCACTCACACATAACAAGGAGCTACTGGCCAACCTGGGGACATCTGCAGACCTCCATCCACAAGCTTTAGCTGGTATTGTGGAGGTGGGTGTCTCTCAACCATCGAGCCTGGAGTTGACTGGTAAGTCACTACTGCACATATAACACAACTATATTTCATATAGTTACATGTGTTACTGTACAATATGTAATGTAACATCATGCCACATACTATAGCCTGCTACTCTATGTATGCACAGATTTGCATACTCCATAGTATAGTCTATTGTACTGGCTTATGTGCTAACATGGACATTGTACCATGTAGCTATCACACAGGTGTGGATAATGATCTTACTGCTGTGACACTCCTATTTAGGTACCTCTGGTGTTTCGCAGTGACAACAGCCTGTTGCAGGTGAGATTGTTATTTAACAGACTTGATAATGAACAGATCATAGTAATTGCATGTTATCTGGCATGTGGCCATTTAACACATGTACACATAATGTATGGTGGTCCTGTTAATATACACTGGTTAGACCTGCAATGTATCACAGTGGTTACCCATGTGGAATAGTTGAAGACTATATAAAACACCTACACTAAACCTTACAAACTGTCATTGCCAGATGTGTGGACAGCTGTGAATACAATGGTGGAGGTGTGGTTCACTGTAGGGACAGGTGCTACAGATCAGCATTACACATGTGGGGAATACAAACAGTACTATACAGGGAGCATATGTGTGCACACACTCTAAATGTGTTCGAGCTGGAATATGACCAGCCCATAGGATTCACCCTTGTGGATTATACCCGTGCTATGAATGTCACACAATGTCATGTGCTATCTGACATGTCCATGACATGTAGTGGGCTGACTGCAACACTGCTCAACTATCCTGCAAAACATGATATCTCACATCCCAAACATACCACGCTTTGCCTGCATAACCCCATCCTCAGTGGAGCATATGACATCTATGGGTGTATGTCATATGGGATAACACTGACATGTGACATAGATGCCCATCACAACCATTGGACAAAACATGTGTACACATGGCCATAAAGGATGGCCAGAGATATGAAGCAACACACACACACAGTAGAAGTGATGTACATGTGTGTACACCCTGTTGTACATTGGCTTGACACAATACAACTATGACCTTTGCGTAATGGTGATATTGCAGATGTGAAACACTAAACATCATACAGGCCTGTGCACAGCTTGTGTAGGCATGACATCAAAACCACCACATAACATGTCTTGAACATCTTGAGTGTGTCACGACATGAAAGCATTCACCTATACAGTATCCAAATACATACATGTGTTGCACAACATGCACATGCAACCTCAGCAGGCCACAGACACAGTACATTCACCTTGCTGGTGTCAGACATCACTGTCATGCTTGCTCTTCATGTGTGTGAGGTACACAGATGGCATGTGGGACATGGACTACTGCTACGTTAGCCATGTCTGGGCATAGTTGCCAGGCATCAGTAATATGGTTGCAGATATACAGGGGTGTCATCTGTATACCCTACAGTGACCTGTGTCACACATTCCACATTAGGGTTTAGTGTGTATACACCTCAGTGACATGGGTCACATTCCATATTAGATATGTACTGTATCTGAACATGGTCATGGCTGTGAACTGTGTCTGTAACTTGCACTGTATAGCAATAGTGAAGCCACATGATGCCCTGCAATGGCTATGCACATATTTGTAGGATGGACTGACAACGTTGTGTCATCTGAAGGTAGTATAACACGTACCTGCATTGGGACACCATTACCTTACTGTATATTTGAAAGGACACCATTGTGTTACACATGTATGCATGTCATTCAACACGTCAGCAGAAGACATGTCACACTACATGTGATTGGCAAGGTCATATGCCACACATCAGGCTGGTGTACTGTTAACCTGTGCTGGTCTGTGCTGGTCTGTGGCACCATTGCAAAGTAGGAACAGCCATGTCACACATGTGTGTACAGCCACATGCACATTGTCTGTAGACTCAGCTCAGGGGTAGGCAGAATAATGTTGAACAGACATGCACTGCTTTGGGGGAGATATGCAAGCTAGGGCTCAGGCAAACATAGTATTCACTCCACATACCCTTCGGCACACATCCTCCTCACACATAGGGGCAGTGGACAACACAAAACATCAGTGGCAGATGTGCAAAGGTCTGTTAACATGTGGGGTATGTTGCACAAAACACAGCAGTGCGGTGCAATGGTGCATAGTGCATGCATTGTGTTGCCGGTATGAGGCATAAGCTACTAACACAAATGGTGCAACACAGGGATGTATGCTAACTACTACTATAAATGCATGCCTTCTGCTATAACACATGCATGCTGTTGTGTGCAACTCAGGGAAGTATGATAACTACCACTATAATTTTCTAAGCTGAATGTCATCTGCCATATCACATGCACGTTGCATGCCATTGGGTGCCATAGCATGTGTCTGTCTGTGTGTCAGTCTGTGTGTCTGTCTGCCTGTCTGTCGGTGCCATAGCATGTGTCTGTCTGTGTCGGTCTGTGTGTCTGTCTGCCTGTCTGTCTGCTTGTCACTGTCTGTCTGCTTGTCACTGTGTGTCTGCTTGTCTGTGTGTCTGTCTGTGTGTCTGTGTGTCTGTCTGTGTGTCTGTGTGTGTGCTGTGCTGTATAATTTGTAATGTACAGTTCGTATCTGCCCCCACAGGTGTTGATGTAGGTGCATTGTCCTCCTGCGGTCCACCTGATGTTAGTGTCCCCACAGACTCTAGCAGTGATGATGAAAGTATGATCGAGGCACAGGCAGGGTTGTCAGGGGCTGAATCTGTGCCATTGGTTGCCATTCCACCTGTATCCTCCTCATCCCTGCACACAGTTCTCCTGCCTACACATACCCCATCACCATTGGCCATAGAGAAAGGACAGTTGGCGGATGGTAGCATGGAACAGGGAAGTGTGGAGATTATGGAAGGTGTGCCTGCACACCATGATCCCAGCCAACTGACTGGTGATGTCCCAGACAGGCATGTGCCCAGTGCTGCTTGTAGGAGGACCACTGGCCAACATGCCCCTGCAAGACAAAACACATCAGCTGGTGTCACCAGACGCATGTTTCAGACTGTAATGGAGGCACAGGCATGTGCTAAATGGCACAACAGAGAAAGTCTGAGGCTTCAGAGGGCTGCTGTCCATTCTTTAACTGACAACATCCAGGCAATTGCAAATGCTCACCATCATCTAGCAGATGTCTTGAATAGATTATTGGGTAATCTTATGGGAGTCCTTGACCGTGGCATGTCAATCGTCAAGCGTGGAATGTCTGTGCTGGAACATTTGGTGGGAGTGAGGCATTGGGCACATGGATGTAGGCCAGCTATATCACCTGTTGAAGGTCTACATGAACATGCTACTTCACATGCCCACTCCCATAGTGGCAGTAGCAGCAGCAGTGCAGCTGGTGCTGTGTTGTCCACACCACAACACAGCAGGCCATGTGCATGTGGTCCTGGACTGTACCAACAGGGACACGGTTCCAGTGGACATGTGTCATAAGACAGTACCCAATCTGGACCGCTGCCTGGTAGTGCCCGTGCAACCCCTGGCAGGTGCAGGTCATGTGGCCATGGCCAGACACCATGAACTGTGGAAATTGCCCTGTACAGTCTGCAGCTGTCAATAATACCCCAGTGTAGGCAAGCCACATGCCAGACCTGTGTGCATACATACACACACACACCAGAAACAAATGTAGGGCACCTCAACACACACACACGCATGACATCCACAAATGCCCAATGAAATCAAAGGCCCTAACCCACACACATGATGTCATCCAATGGTGCAGCCTAGGCCTCTGGCAATCAGTATCACCATGTGCATATGATGATGCCTGTGCCGCTTCCCTGTCATCCACATCATCGGTGCAGGGACATGCTCATATGGTCTGATGCACAGGGTGAACATACTAGGAAGACAATTGTAGATTAATATTGTTGAGTAGTGTTTGACAGGCAATGAACATACCATGTAGTACAGTTTTAGAATGCATTTGGTACGTTTGACAGTATGTATCATGTGTAACAGTAACTGCATGTTGATCTTGATGTTCTGCCTTCCTCTTTCAGGTGTAATTGCATGTGCTGGGGGATGTCAGTGTTTGCGGTTAGTGTCCCATATGTAAATGTTGACTACTCACAGGTCTGTATGACAATACCTGCATGCACTTTGTAGCTTCCAAATCGCAGTTCTAATCTCCCAAGTTTCAATTATGTTTACTGATCTAATGATCCAAGAGCATGATAGCTGTGTAATAAGCTACTGTGTTCAGAGCCGTCACATCCACAGTGGGTGACATCACAGGTATAGTTACCTGGAGCGAGGAGGCGGTAAGAGTGGTATAGCAGATGACAAGGGTAAAGGCCAATGGAAAAAGTTGCTTCTCAGTGGGAAGCAGTAATACCCGCTCTTATAACAGGATGCAAACACAGACACACCCACACACTCAGGGATTCACAGACACAGTAACATACCCATGCATTCAGGGGTTCACAGACACAGTAACACACCCACACACTCAGGGATTCACATATAGTAACACACACACACAGTTGCCAGTGTTGGGATGAGAATCCCCTGCCTATGTGCAAATCATCTTTATAGTACTACACAATTACAATACATGCCACAGCGATTACACATGTACAGGTAGTTGGAATGGCCTAATATCGAGGACATCAACAGGGATACTAGATTGCAGTGAGTGAATGTGGGGTGGGGGGTTCATCAGTCGGCTATGTAACAACAAGCCTCACCCCAGGGTGTACATGTTTACAGGTGGTTAGAATGCCCTTCTAAGATTGATGACATCAACAGGGATACTAGATTGCATTGAGTGGATGGGGGGAAGGGGCCTTAACATTTCACTATGGCAAAATACAGCCTCACACCAGGGACCAGACAGCCATACACACACACACACACACACACACACACACACACACACACACACACACACACACACACTGTGTCATACACCTATGTCACACACATACAGACACTTGACATGTGTGAGATTCAACCACCTGCCTATGCCTTTCTTTTTACACTTCACTCTGTACTGATGTCTACCACAGTGTTCAGGAGAGTGAAAAATATTTGGGATGTATTCCCCACCATACGTGACATATATGGACACACACACACATGCCAGTACTGTGAATAAAACACCTGCCTATCTCATGATAGGTATTACAGAGGTACAGCACTATCGCATGTGCTACAAAGCGTACTGACTCTTTATATATATATATATATATATATATATATATATATATATATATATATATATATATATATATACATACACAGAAAAGGTGTTACTGTTACAGGTGTCAAGAGGTTTGCCTTCAGTGTCACCCTTACTGCATTCTACATTGTGTGTCTTCCACTTCAATTAACAGAACCATAGCATAGCAGTTACACAGGTACTGGTAGGACACACAACCACCTTCACTGAGTAGCCAAATGTACATTCATGCCAACAGCACATATCAGCGAGACACACACATAGCAATATTCCATGTCATGATCCCACAAACTGTTACTTGACAGTTCCACGGTGAAGCCAGGGCACTGTAATGGTCAACAGTGAGCACTTCATATATGCCACACACACCTCATGATTACTGGAAGAGTGCCAGCAATGTGCTCTGTTTGAGCTAGGCATTACACTCATTCAAGCATGTGTGAGGTCTGTGGCTTTTAAACATCTCACCCCAGCATGTTCTGGCTATTGTGGTAATAAGGTTAATGTCCAGACAGCACACAGCATGCATGGCTTGCAATTGTTGACATTGGGGTATATGCAGGAGCTATGGGCACACATGGCTGTACATGTCATGGACATATCACCTGTAACTACTCAGGAACATACAGAGCATATCTGTATTTCCCTGAGTCTGTCAATACAGGCCATGTGTGTATGTCCTATGATCCTGTTATTTGGGTATGTTTGTAGGCATTGCATTAGGTGGACATGTCTAATGACATACATGCCACTTGGGTTGTTGTATGATATGATAGGTGTCATGGGTGACCAGTAGAGAGGGCATATTACCTCTGTCAACATAGATATCAATCCTTATGTACTGTTATCATTCAGCAGCTATGGACCTATCTGCCATGTGCATGTGTGTAATGAATGTAGCCACCTGTATGTAAAAAGGATAACAACAGCTATGGTATTTTCATTTATGTTGTATGAGTGTGGGATGCACATATACAGGGTAGGTACATTTAGGTCATATCTAACCATGAGGGTGTTGTTTACTGGTGTATGGCAACAGTCGACTGTGTTAATGCTGACAACATCCGAGGGACCCTGGTATGTGTACAACTGACCTGGTTACAAACAGTGGTATATTTGCATTGCATAACACATTATGCAACTGTGGCAGTACATGGATACTTTGCACAGTTGATGTAGGGCTAGGTACAGTCCACCAATCAAAGGTTATTTGGTGTTCTACCACACTATGTCATAGCACATGTATGGATGTGGGTTGCTAGTCTGAGGACATGGTGGTGGATATATGAGGATACACCCTAGAATGCAGCTTTTGCCACGGTCACCTGTACCTGACTCATCTGTGATGATGTATGTCAGAGTAGTGGCCTTTACTTGTGAGTAGCCTTTATGAATATGTGGACACCACCACCTGGAATGGTCCATACCAATGTTATGGCCCACATGTCTGGATCTGAGTTATATGGTGGTAGTGCAATTGTGCACTACAGAGCCTTCAGCCAGGTGTTCCTCACTGCACAGATGTCAGTATTCCCCATTGTAGGTTCTACATTGAGCAAATGGATTACGAAAGCCACACATCTAGCACTGGTTAGCATAAGCATCCAATGCAATTGTCTTGTAGGTGTCAGGGTGTTACTTCTGTGTTTAGGACTTTTGCCTTGGAATGCCACTATATGGGTAAATGCAACCTAGGTATTATCCACACTCACTTGAATCATGAATGCATGTGCTGTGTGACAAAGGCTTATCTTTCAGTCATGACTTACGGAATGACAGACACTGGACAACCTCATAATTACAGCAGAGCATTGGCTCATTGTTTTGGTCAAGCAGTTGCCACTCATACCATGACATCACTGAGAGTGGCAGTAATGTGGTTGGTATCAAATGCTACATCTAAGGTGACGGACACCAGCAAACGTTGTGTATATGATCAATGTCAGATATACTTAGTGTAGCAGTCCTGCTAATAATGACAACTACTAACACAGCCGGGAGAGGTCATCTTGACACCAGCACCTCAGTACCATTAGACAATGGGACTCACATATTATGCTTGCACATGCCACTGTTCCAAGTATAATGCCACTGTCCACAACCTGCTATCAATGTATGCCTTTCAGGGCAGCAATGTGTGTGACACATGCTGTAGTTAGCATCCACCTGTGTGTCCCAGTTAACCTATTGTCTGTCACTTCCACACATGCATGATTGTGTATACTTCACATATATATGTCAGTACTTCATGTACATGTATGCATGTGTATCACACAGCACAGACACAGATATATCATTTACAGGCCACATACAGGTATCTGGTAGTAAACCTGTATGATGTGCATATATACTGACAGTTAAGATGTACATAGCTTTAAACCTGTGTGTTTACAATAGGGGTCCATTACAACATGTTCTGTACATGTAAGTGTATGAGCATGCATACTGTGGCCTTCCATGGGTAGAAGCGGAGTGCATCTCAAACAGCCCTGTGCTACTGAGCATATGAGCTTACCCACTGCCACCTTGTGTAATTTGAGTCAGTGCATCCGAACAAGCCCTTTGTTTCTAAGTGTATGAGCATGCCCAGTATAACCTTGTGTAGTTGTAGTCATAGTGTATCCCAAACGGCCCTGTGCTGCTAAGTGTATGAGCATGCCCACTGTAACCTTGTGTAACTGGAGTCAATGCATCCAAACAAGTCCTGTGATTCTATGTGTTTTAGCATGACCATTGTAACCCTGTATAGTGATAGTAGTTGTCCATTTTGCAGATGAGCATACTCTAGTTCAGGACTTGTTGTGCTACAACTATACCTCTCAAGCCTAACTATGTCTTACCTGCAGATGATGTGTCATGTTTGTGCATACAGGTTGTAATGGACTCCTACTTTAAACACACAGGTTTACAGCTATGTACATCTTAACTGTCAGTATCCCTGTTGTTGTCCTCACTCTTAGAAGGGCATTCTTGACTGCCTTGAAATGTGTAATCACTGTGACGCATCATGTAACTGTGTAGTACAGTAATAGTGATCTATAGATAGGCAGGAGTTCTGATCCTACCACTGGCAAATGTGTGTGTGTGTGTGTGTGTGTGTGTGTGTGTGTGTGTGTGTGTGTGTGTGTGTGTGTGTGTGTGTCAGCAAATGGCTGAGTGTAGTTGGGTGTGTGTATTTGTGTCTGCATCCTGTCATGATAGCAGGTTTTGCTGCTTTCCAAAGAGAAACCACCTTTTGCACTGGCCTTTATCCTTGAAATCTGCTAAACCACCCTTTTCCCCCACCCCACTGCAAGTAATCAGTCCTGTGATGTCACCCAGCTCAGAAGCAGAATCAGAGTAAGTGTAATTGTACGGTGTCTGTGGCACATATCCCAACTGCAGACCACTCTACTAGTTACCTTTACATAGGCAAGATGTGTATGCACAATACTGATGAGTGTGTGTGTGTGTGTGTGTGTGTGTGTGACTACCCTGTAGCCAGGCATACACATGTGTTATGTCTTTTAACATACTGCACACCATGGTAGTCATCTGTGGTGAGTGGAGTCTACAAATTATTACATAGTTAGGAATAGAAAAGAATAGACAGTGAAGAATGACTACAGTTGGGTATGTTGTTTTCCTGCGTCACTGTCGAGCAGTGACACAGAAGGGGTCGCCGGGGTGTATGTCCATACCCATCATTACCCAACCCAAACTCCACTGTCCCGGAGTATATTTCCTTGGCCATCATTCCCCACCCCAAACTCCACATACACAACTGCCATCCCTTCTCTGGTGACCTGATTACGATTTAAATGTTATAAAACAAGAAATGCCTCTGTTTTGTGTACACGTCAGTTCCTTTGGATCCCTTCTGTGTCACAAAGGGTGTTCAGACGTGTGTGTGTGTGTGTGTGTGTGTGTGTGTGTGTGTGTGTGTGTGTGTGTGTGTGTGTGTGTGTGTGTGTGTATGTATATATATATATATATATATATATATATATATATATATATATATTGTGTGTGTGTATGCATGTATGTGTATGTATATGTATATATATATATATATATATATATATATATATATATATATATATATAGATATGTGTGTGTGTGTGTACACATCCTGTAGGTGCATATATGTATTTAGTTATGACAGCTGTACAGATGTAGACTTGTCTATGTTGTTTCACAGAGTACAGTACATTCAAGGGTACTGTACATATGTACACAGTGACTGTCCCATTTGTTTTCAGTACTGTAGAATACCAGTAGTAAGATGTGTATTATAAAAACTATGAAACATGTATACAACCCAGATGGCTTAGTGGTAAGTCCAGTGACCTCAGTGTGCATGATCCAGGGTTCAAGACCTGCAAGCCTTGTTGTTAATGTCATTTAGGACTGAATAAGACATTTTATGTGGGTGTAAATGTGTTTTTTGTGACAGTAAGCAATGGGTACACACAGGTACAAGACATGTACAACTCGCAATACACTTGAAATGCCCTTCTTTGGCAATCCTGCTGATGTCACTCACCTAGAAATACACCTCTGGGACTGCTGTAACCCAGTAATCTCTATAGCATGTCCTGTAACTTTGTAATGTTGTAGTGTGATAAACTAGTTTGGTAGGTGTTCTAATCCCAGACATGCTAACTGTGTGTGTGTGTCTGTCTGTCTGCCTGAGAAGGGAATAATGCTTTTTAGAGTACGCACACTCCTTACGATTCACATACTCACCTTTGGCAACCCTGCTGATGTCACCCACCTAGAAATACACCTCTGGTACTGCTGTAACCCAGTAATCTCTGTAGCGCGTCCTGTAATTGCATACTGCTGGAGTTTGATTTAGAACTGTGGTAGGGATCCATCCACAATCATGGCAGTTATGTATGTTTTCTGTGTGTTTCAATGTCTGTGTAGGGAGCAATGCATTATACCCTACTCACTTGCAGGACATTTACAATGCCCTACTTTGGTACTCCTGCTTATGTCATACCCTGTAAAATACACCTCTGGAGAACAAGTTCCTTAGTAATCCTCATGGTGCATCCTATAACATCTGCATGCAGTAGTGTGATATAGATTTTGGTCATGGGTTCTATACCCACAGTTGTGGATGTGTTGTTTGTCTCACTGTCTGTTTTGTGAGCAATGCATTTTGGGCTACTCACTTGCAGGAAATCTGAAATGCCCTACTTTGGTAAACCTGCTGATGTCATTCCTTGTGAAATACACCGTTGGGGATGGAGTAGCCCAGTAATCTCTGAAGCAAGTGCTATAACTGCGTAATGCTGTAGTGTGATAAACTAGTTAGGTAGGAGTTCTATTCCAAGACATGGCAGGTGTGCGTGTGTGTTTGACAGTCAGAGCCTGTGTGGAGGTGGCTGTGAATGTCTAACCACTGGACATGTTGATGAGTGGGTTTTGTAGTTTTCTTATATGGTGGCCATATTATATGTCACAATGTCCACCTAGCAAGGTTTACAAATTTCAATCAGCCAAGAGTCTGGGTTAGCAAGCCATGCCCCTACATCTGGCAAAAAGCCTGGTGAACACAGTAAGCAACCCTAGTATTACCCTGGCTACGGTCTGAACCCATGTGTCATACACAAACACACTTGCCTAGAATATTCCACTGTGTTGCTAGTACCCTGCACATTGTTGACAGATAGTAGGCATGGTGTGATTGCAGTGGGCCGCAGAGGGCATGGCACCCTGTCCAACAGTACAATAGGCACATAATTGCGGACAATGCGTCTTCACTATGTTCCCCACTGTACGCCTGCAACATATGTGGTGCCATCAAATGTGATCCACAAAGGACATACAATGCCTTACACACATGCCCTGTATGAACAGATGCCACTGACACCAGGGAATACCTGTATCATGCTATCATTGCAGGTGCAGGGTCAACCTGCTGTCTATTAGCAGTTCCTGCTACACCAGGCCAGTATTGGCACAGACCAGTATTGGCACATCTGATGATAATAGAGTACACCACATATGCCAGGCAAACTAGGTACACATAAACATGTCACTGTACATTATTGTGGGACGTGCACATCCCAGGCATTGTCCATGTCAAGGACTATCAAACATAGACATGGCATGCATTGCAAAGCAATGGCCACACACAATGGTAACCAGGATGACAGGACAGGTCATACAATACCCATCTGTGTGGGACATTGCAGACACTGCACCCCTGAACCACACTGCAGACCATTGTCAGGTGGCCTGATGCCAAGTATTACCCCTCACCCAGCCTTGTACAGCCATCTTGCACAGCCAACCACTACATACCCATAAAGCAATGCACACATGCATGTCAGTACTGGCACCTTGTGTCTGCATGTGGGGTATGATGTTCCCAACCACAGTCACACCCAGTATAACTCCCATTGGCATACTGACTCATGTCAGACTTCTTAATAATTAAATAGGAAGTTGAACCTGTTTCTTTAAATGTTTGAATTTAAAAAAGTTGATTAATTAAGCATTTAATGTTTGATTATTTAAATATGACTGTGTTTTGGATGTAAAATATTTCATGAGAAGGTGAAGGCCAAGGTACCAGAATCATTAAAGGATTTACACATACAGTTCGTGCTGCATTCCATTATTTTTGGGTGTTTTCATATTTATGCATTATTCCGTAGCTTTTTAGCTTGGATTGGAATGTGTTTTTGTGTCATGTCAGATATGTTCACATGACCTAGCCCATAGAACCTCAGGATATCCCCTGTGGTGCATGTAATACCTGTGCATTACTGCAGTGTGGCAAACGTAGTAGTTAGGAAGTGTATTTGTCAGCCTGCCAATGTGTCTGAGTCCCATAGAGAGTGTGTTTGTGTTGACAATGACATCTGTTCATGTGGACATCCATGTGTGCTACACCTAATGTATGTCTACTATATCTCTGTTGCAGATGTTGCTTACCAGCACACATATATGTTCTTACAGCACACCGACATGTCAGCTATGTGGCGCATGGAGTAACTGCATGCACTTGTAATAGTAATGGCTAGTCAGTCAGGGGATTGACCCCTGTACTGGTAGGTGTGTGACAGACGATGCTTAGGTTTTAGTCTCCAAGCCCTTCTCTGATGTACTTTGCCTCTGTCTGTCCCTCCCATACACTCTCTGGTGGATGTGAAATTGTACACCTGCTCAGCAGCAGCTTGTGTTTTGTAAGTGATGATCCTGATCAGGTGATGGCCTCTGCACCTATTGCAGTTTTCCTCTAGCTGATTGCATGTGGAACAGCTGTGGTGCCATTCCCATAGCCAGTTGCATGGAAACACAGTACAATATCTAGGAACATCATGTTGGTGTTTGCCCATGACAGTCGCTGTGAGTGGAACCTGGATCTGGTGTTTGGTAAACAGCATCACAGATGAAATCTGGATATTCCTCAAACAACATACACTGTGGAAAATAGCCTAAAGACAGGAGGGTGATGTGCCAGACATGACTACAGCATGTAAGTGCAGCTATGCTTCATTCAGACTACTGCCAGTTTAACAGGTTGTGTGTGGTAATGGCTAGTCTGCATGTTTTAATAACTGACAACACAGTGCTCTGTTTGTGAGGAAACCCCCATCTGTAGGGTCATCTGTGGACTGGTCAGTGTGTGGAACCATTTGTTTTTTGTGTTACTCACAGAACACACATCTGTGAACTGCAGAAGCATAGTGTGAGGATTGCAGTCAGTACACGGTGACACTGATGAGAGCTACTGACATCGTATCCCTGATTGGACATATGTCACATGAAACAGTGGTATGACAGTCACTGTCTGAGCTTATCACAGTAACATGCCAATAATGGACCACTGTTCACAGCTGCAGTCACAAGTCATCTACGCTTTGGTCAGATGTCATGCAGTATATATATGCATGTGTTGTGCTCCCTCTGCAAATGTATGACATCTGTTGTCTTGGGTTAATGGTAATATCTATGCATGCTGTTATAAGTAATCCTGAATGCTGTTGAGTATTACTAAGCCTTATCTGTGTTAAAACTGCAACACCATAGGGTGTATGGGATTGCAGATCCCGGTGGAACCACCTGTCCCACTTCAGCTGGCCATGGCACTGGGCACCAGCATGTCTGGGACCCAGCCTTGGATCTCCACCTCTGTTGGCTCTGCACCACCTTCGGGTGGAACTGCCACTGAGGATGGGGCTTGCCCCCCCTGGGAGCAGGTCCAGACAGGAACTTGTCAGCCGTTGTATGGTCCAGGCCGGGGTGCGTAGGGAGCTCAATAAGGGATTTTGAGGCCAGCTACACTAGCTCGAGGGCAGAGTGGCACAATTAGAGGGTGAGCCTGCCCCTCTACACAGCCCCCAGCACAGCCACCTTTGGGGCTGTGAAGGTGCAGTGGTGGCTGCCCATGGGTGGGGACCCCTGTCCCACTGTTTCCATTTGGGAGCTCATGGCCTTGTGACTGCCAAACACCCCTCCCCGTCCAAGGTGCCCCCCCCTCACATGTGTCATATACCACCCTGTATGCTGTCTTGTCTGTCTCGTCTGTCATCCTACCCAGTCTATCCTGCACGAGCATACCTACTCTCCTTCCTCAACATCCCACTCTCACCTTACATAAATGGAAACATAAGGCCAATCTGTTCCCAGAAGGACTTTTGCCCCAGACATAGCTGTCCATTTCACACACATGTCCACTGGATACATGTAACCTTTTTAATTTGCATCACAACATACTACTGTTGTCCTCACCCCTCTCTCAGGCACACGATCCTGGTATGCACATGACTCCTAAAGGTTCCAGGTACATGTGATGCAGATGACCCCAGTGTACACTACTGGTCCCTCTATGGTTACCCCATTTAACTTTTTAAAGATGATGATGTTGCACACAGCACCTTGCAAGAGTACTATTCTCACATTATGATTGGACAGGAACTGTTTTGTTAATGTAAATAAAATGCTCATAGTAATGTATTTGGGCAATGTACAAATGTTTACATGTATTAATGGCACATGTCTGTCTGAGGGAGTCTTGATATTACATAGGACAACACCACAACATAATACAGGAGTCGCTGGTGTTTTCCTTTTAATTCTTTTTTTATGCTTTGTTGTCACATGGTTTGTTCTTGATATATCTATATATATCTATGTCTATGTATGTAGTTATATCTGGACATAAACACACACACACACACACACACACACACACACACACACACACACACACACACACACATCTGCATAATGAAATACATTTCCTATACTGTTGAATGACTGTGCTCGATGATATGTTTGTGATACCATCAGATGTCTGTATATCTGCCATGGCTTAGTGGTAAATCACATTAGCTGTGGTGTGCAAGGTCCTGGTTTTGAGCCTTGAAGAGGCCATTTATTCTGTTGCTGCACAGAATAAGGGCCATTGGACAGGGCGTGATTAAGGCACTTTCAAGCAGTTGTGACCGGGTGTGCACAGGTTTGTACGACAGTAGGCAGTGGTTACTCAGTTACCTTCTTGATTGCTTAACCTGTGTAAGCAGTGCTTATCCCCACACAAACAGGCTGAAGCTCGCTCACTGCTGCTTAAAAGTGCTTACTCCCGCTTACCCCCGCACTAATTTCTTTAAAAGAAAAGAAAAAAAGGGTGATAGGAAAGTGGTGAAAAAGGGGCACAAAGAGGGAAAGACAGTAGGCAAGGTAGCTAGGGATGTGCAGGAAGGGTGTAGGGAAGGTCCATAGCTGTCCATTTCTTCTAAATCAACAGCTGTGCTATGCAATAAATTTAGCGGTACATTTGGGCACTCACAACCTTGAGAGAGGAGTGAGGGCAACAATAGTATGTTGTGATGGCAATTAAAAACGTTTACATGAGTCCAGTCAACACGTGTGCGAAATGGACAGCTATGTATGGGGCATGCTTTTTTTGCTGGAACAGATTGCCCTTTTTTTCTTTTATTTTTAGGTGAGAGTGGGATGTTGGGGAAGGAGAGTAGGTATGATCAGGGAGGATAGGTTGGGTAGGATGACAGACAAGAAAAACAAGGTGCGTACAGGGGCAGTGTATGACACATGTGGGGGGAAACACCTTGGATGGAGAGGGGTGTTTGGAAGTCGCAAGCCCACCAGCCCACAAATGGATACAGTGGGACTGAGGTCCCCACCCATGGGCAGTCACCCCTGCACCTTCACAACTCAGAAGGTGGCTGTGCTGGGGGCTGAGTAGGAGGGGCAGGCTCAACCTCTAGTTGTGCCACTCAGCCCTCAAGCTGGCATAGGCAGTCTCGAATCTCCCTGTCGAGCTCCCTATGCACCATGGCCCAGACCATACCATGGGTGACAGGTTCCTGTCTGATCCCACTCCCAGTGGGGAGAGCCCCATCCGCTGCAGTGGTTCCACCTGAAGGTGGTGCAGGGCCAACAGACAAGGAGGTCCCAGCTGGGCCCAAGATGTGCTGGTGCCCGGTGCCATGGCCAGCTGAGGTGGGACAGGTGGGACTGGCCTTCCCATATGAGCTATGTTGTTGCATGTTTAAAGCAGATATGGGTTAGTAATAGTCAACAGCATTCACGATTAGTTATAACAGCATGCATAGGTATTCCCATTACCCAGGGCACCAGATATAAATAGTTGCAGAGCAGGTGGAAAACATGCATATATGGGTAAACAGTGGCCATTACAACAACATGCAGGTTTCATTGATGGCAACAGGCCACCAATATGGGAGTATTTTAACATGGCACATGCGTAGAAACAGATGTGAATATTTATAAAATAATAGGACATATGTCCCAACAAAGGTTAGGAGTGTAGACATACCAAATGGGTAGTGTAAATCGGTTATTTTTGCACATATGGTAGGGGTGAGAGAGAGAGAGTTCAATTAACAACTAATAAATTATTGTAGTTTTCACAACATTCATAGTCACTGCAGTGGTCTTTCCCTTACATGTATTATTACACTACCCAATGGTGTTATATTGTACAATGGTATGTTTGTAGAGTAGCATGTACGGGACCCGTGTCTTACGTACAGGCTTGACAAGATGCAGGTGTTAATGCAACATGTTTTGAGACTGCTCTCATACACTTTGGGTGAGATGCTGGGATGATAGGTATGTTTGCATGTACATTCTCTGACTATGTACGTGTCTAACTATCAGTTATATGTCATTAACAGCTGCCTACATTTCTTGGATCATCACACTAATTTGTCAGGGGAACAAGGCAAAAAGGCAGGGGATGTGGGCCATTTTGCATGACATACTGGGCAGACTGGAACAGTTGAGGGGTATGAATATGCATACCACTCTCTATCTGAGCATTGTAGCAAAATCTATACAGTTAAGTGTAAATATGCATACAGCTTTCTCTCTGAACATTCTAACAAACTGTGTGCAGTTGTGTGGAATGATTATGCATACAACTTACTAGCTCGCCTGGGATCCAAAGCCCTGCTGTGTGTGACAAAAGCATTACAGTTAAAATCACTGTACACTATGCTATCAGGCAATTGTTGGGAGGCTTTGCAATGTATTTTGTCTAATATGACTGACCTGTTTGCACTTCCAACATGGTTATACAGCACGTCATACACATTTTATATGCATACCACAGTGTGGGTAACACTGCTTACTACAACAGTACTATTTAATAACTACAACAGTACAACAACATATGACTGCAGAGTAAACAGAAGCAATGCAGGGATTACACCTTTACTCGTAGCATATTACACAATTCTGTATACTGGTACAAGACTTTCTGAGGCTCTTACATTTATTAGTTATGGCAGTACATGCAGGCTATTTACTAACCTGTCTTGCGATGCATCCTTTGCAGTCTAGCATCATAGGCTTGCTGGTTCGCAGCACACTCATCTGCAGCTGTCAGAGAAGTACAGTAGCCATACCTATCCAAAGTATACACAAGCTAGGCAATTATTAACTACGTAGTGGAAGGAGTACTTACTCAGTTCTGGGGCATTCTGCATCTGGTTTGCTTCCTGGACCCACTGTTCCAGGACATGCCCACTCCACCACTTCAGGTCTGCATGGTGGTGCCTGACCTGCTCACCAGTCCGGGGGATACCTGTGGCACTAGTGAGGTCATGGGCGAGACTGTCCCAGGCCTCCGTTTTGTACTGCGAGCCCTGGTACTGGCCCTGCAGTAGTCTCCTGTCATGGTGCTTTACCAGGAGCCATACCATGAATTTGGACTCCTGAATGCCCCAGCGCTGTGCTCTAAAGCGAGTGCCTTCTCCCACTCCAGCCATTCTGCCTGCAGGAGGATGCTACAACCAGTTATGAGCCATATTCCTGCCTCTTTGGTTTAAGTAGGGCCGGATTCCTGCACTTTTCCGTAATTGGCCGGTTTCAAAAAGGCTAAGCTATGGGTACACCTGCTTACTTCAGGTTGGCACTGCTTAAAGAGGTGTGCCTGTGGGCATATCATATTGGCTTCCCTACACATTGCTTACAATTACTTAGTTGGGCTGTGCTGTGGTTAGCATTGCTTATTGGTTATCTAGCATTATATTTGCCTTTTGTCAACGTCTTACTCATTCCAAGTTATATATGTGTCTGGTATCCATCATTCATGTGTACATACACTGTATGGGGTCCTGGGGACTTTATATCTTTATTACAGTGACACCTCAACTCTATGTTTACTGCAGTACTCCAATTCACATATTTATGGTCTGTGGCAGGTTATAGCACATTACTCTGTACATAGATTCACTTCACATATTTGATTTGATTTCCATGTTGTGAGGATTAGTTTGCTGATACCTCCTTTATATTTATTGCTATCATGGCGTAGTGGTTTACTACTATGACTGTGATGTATAGGGTCCAGAGTTCTAGCCTTGCAGAGGCTGGTTATTTTGTTGCTGACCAGAACATGAGCTGTTGGGTACAGAGTGATTAAGGCACTTTAAAGCAGTTGTGAGCAGGTGTGCACAGCTTTGCATGGAGCTTAGCAATGCTAACCTCTGGATACAGTTTCTTACACTCAGTTATCATCTACATTGTTTCACCAATGTGATACTCACATTCCGGCACCCAAACAGGCTTACACTCGCTTGCTCCTGCACTTGCAAATGCACTGCATTTGGTGTTTGCATATGACACTCACACCCCTGGGTGGGGGTGAGGACTACGATAATACCTTCTGATGCCTATTACATCAGCTTACATGCCTACAGTGGGGTGTTGCAACCATGTGCTCATAGGTGTTTTGTAGTGGGTTATGCAATGACACATATGGTCATACCGTACGTAGCCATTCAAACTGGACTGTGCTGCGGTGGGACCCATATCAGAAATGGCTGCCCATTAGGAGTAAGCATGCTGGTCGACTGTATGGAATCCGTGGCCTGGCCAGAGTTTGCTTCTTACTATTGGTGTGTTCCTCTTACAATCTGCACCTGTCTGGCAAATACCTGGGAACTGACACCATTAAATACAGATAAGTAATTGGGTTTAGGACCCCACATCCTTCAGTTGAGTCATGCTAATGCATACCTATTATTCTGTCAGCTTTCTAAGATTGTAAGTGGAATATGTGCTTTCCATCCCTATCAGACCTCTCAAACAAGTGGGGACAAATTTCAATTGAATCAGGGACAAGTCAAGAAACACTCGGGGACAATCAGGGACACTTTTAAAATATTAGTGCTACTAACTTGAAACATTGACAGAATCAAGCACTGAGTGGCAGCGAAGAGTTACCAAATTGCTGGGTAACTACAGCAGAGCTAGTAAGAGAGATGGCTAGAAAGGTGCTTGGTGTGACATCTGGAAAGAGGAAGGAGGACAAGGAGACCTGGTGGTGGAATGAAGAAGTACAGGAGAGTATACAGAGAAAGAGGGTGGCGAAGAAGAAGTGGGATTGTCAGAGAGATGAAGAAAGTAGACAAGAGTATAAGGAGATGAGGTGCATGGCAAAGAGAGAGGTGGCAAAGGCTAAGGATAAGACTTATGAAGAGTTGTATGAAAGGTTGGACACTAAGGAGAGAGAAAAGGACCTGTACCGATTGGCTAGACAGAGGGACCGAGCTAGTAAAGATGTGCAGCAGGTAAAGGTGATAAAGGATAATGAGGGAAATGTACTCACAAGCAAGGAGAGTGTGTTGAGCAGATGGAAAGAGTACTTTGAGGGGCTGATGAATGAAGAGAACGAGAGGGAGAGAAGGTTGGATGATGTGCGGATAGTGAATCATGAAATGCAGTGGATTGCAAGGAGGAAGTAAGGATAGCTATGAAGATGATGAAGAATGGAAAGGCTGTTGGTCCAGATGATATACCTGTGGAAGCATGGAGGTGAAATGGCAGTGGAGTTTTTAACTAGATTGTTTAATGAAATCTTGGAAAGTAAGAGGATGCCTGAGGAATGGAGAAAAAGTGTTTTGGTACTGATTTTTAAGAATAAGGGTGATGTGCAGAGCTGTAGTAACTACAGAGGGATTAAATTGATCAGTTACAGCATGAAGTTATGAGAAAGAGTAGTGGAAGCTAGGTTAAGAAGGGGGGTGATGATTAGTGATCAGCAGTATGGTTGCATGCCAGGAAAGAGCACTACAGATTCGATGTTTGCTCTGAGAGTGTTGACAGAGAAGGTCAGAAGGAGTTGCATTGTGTCTTTGTGGACTTAGAGAAAGCATATGACAGGGTGCCTAGAGAGGAGTTGTGGTATTGTATGAGGAAGTCAGGAGTGTCAGAGAAGTATGTAAGAGTGGTACAGGATATGTACGAGGGTAGTGTGAGAGCGGTGAGGTATGCGGTGGGAGTGACGGATGCATTTAAGGTGGAGGTGGGATTACATCAAGGATCAGCTCTGAGCCCTTTCTTATTTGCAATGGTGATGGACAGGTTGACAGATGAGATCAGACAGGAGTCCCCATGGACTATGATGTTTGCAGATGACATTGTGATCTGTAGTGAGAGTAGGGAACGGGTGGAGGAGACCCTGGAGAGGTGGAGATATGCTCTAGAGAGAAGAGGAATGAAGGTCAGCAGGACTAAGACAGAATATTTGTGTGTGAATGAGAGGGAGGATAGAGGAATGGTGAGGATGCAGGGAGTAGAGGTGGCAAAGGTGGATGAGTTTAAATACCTGGGATCAACAGTTCAAAGTAATGGTGAGTGTGGAAGAGAGGTGAAGAAGAGAGTACATGCAGGATGGAGTCGATGGAGAAGAGTATCAGGAGTGATTTGTGACAGACGAGTACCAGTAAGAGTGAAAGGAAAGGTCTGCAAGAGGGTAGTGAGACCAGCTATGTTATATGGGTTGGAGACAGTGGCATTGACAAAAAAGCAGGAGTCAGAGCTTGACGTGGCAGAGTTGAAGATGTTAAGATTTGCACTGGGTGTGACAAGGATGGACAGGATTAGGAATAAGTATATTAGAGGGTCAGCACAGGTTGGAAGGTTTGGAGACAAAGCCAGAGATCAAGATTACATTGGTTTGGACATGTGCTGAGGAGGGATGCAGAGTATATTGGGAAAAAGATGCTAAGGATGAAGCTGCCAGGTAACAGGAAAAGAGGAAGGCCTAAGATAAGGTTTATGGATGTGGTGAGAGAGGACATGCAGGTGGTTGGTGTGACAGAGCAAGATGCAGAGGACAGGAAGAAATGGAAACAGTTGATCTGCTGTGACGACCCCTAACGGGAACAGCCAAAAGAAGAAGAAGATTGACAGAATCAGAGCATGTGAATTAATGGACATTTTCTGAAGTAAAAGGACTTTATAACACTGAATTGTTGTCATTATTCATTAAGTTTAATTCACCACCTTTCCTCCAAAAGTCACTAGTTTTAGGAGGGATTAAGAGGAACAGAGTTAAAATTTGAGTCAAAATCAGGGAAGTCCCTGAAAATGATGGACAGTTGAGAGGTATGGTCCCTATATGTTCCCCCAACAGTTTATGTCCTGTCCAGTGGATTTGCTCTTAGGGGTTGAGAAGTATGGGCGTAAGCTCTGCCCATTTTGGAATATTACTTACATCCTCGGGGCGGTCCTAATACAACTGCGCCAGCCAACACCTGCATGCCTAGGCCCATAATTGCATACCCATAGTTCCCCCACCTGCCCCTCCTCTACAGCACTCATCCTTACTGTGGGTGCAGGTGGAGTCTAACCACACCACGACACACTGACCACTCTCCGCGTGTCAGGACCCATGCCGTACGTTTTGTTGACCCATGGGATATCAGGCTTGCACAACATACTGGTCCATGTACATCTACAGCCTGGCTTGATGACTCATGACAGGAACTGACTCCAATGATCAGTAATTTTTGGGTGTCCCACAAGGGACATTGATGTCTTTGTTTCAAGATTAGACCTGGCAGGTCTCTCCCACTGGTAGTATCCTGCCTGTGGTCTGGGAAGCAGTGGTGTGTTTACTTGTATCGTGTGTTTGTATGTTTCACCTGTCTAGCTGGGGGGGTGGGTTGATGCTACGTGTTACACGTTTGTTGATTGGACCCCTCACCCCCATATGAACATATGTAATTCGTAACTGCTATATCATATCCTAGCTATATACATTATATTTACACACACACACACACACACACACACACACACACACACACACATATATATATATATATATATATATATATATATATATATATATATATATATATATATATATACATTACTATATACAGATATATCTGTATATGTATGCATACCTGTATATATTTATATATTGCTGTCTATATATATCTAATGACATATGGGTGTATGTATATGTATATATCTATATGTGGGTATGTATATGTATTCTCTGCATGTATACATTTGTACAATGGAGAGGGAGAGGTATATCTCCATGTAGCTATGGGTAGATATACACACACATACCTCTACATATATACATCTACATCTCATTATTCCATTCCTTGCCATGTAGATTACACTTTGCTGCAGTGGGACTCTTAGCAGGTGTGGCTGCTCGTTGGGTGATGCCTCTGCCCAATGAACACTTTTGCTTACATCCGTGGGGCTGTCCATATAGACCCAAATCAGCCAACACCTGCACACCTAGACCCATAACTAGCTACCCATAGTTCCCCCACCCACACCTACTCTACAGCACCCATCCTTCCTCTGGATGCTGGTCGGGTCTGAACACACCACTACATGCTGCCCACGCTCCACATCATGGGACCCATGTCATACGTTGTCATGACACATGGGTCATCAGGCTTTCCCACCCTTGTATTTTGGGTATGTACACACCCCAGCCAAAACATTTGGCGTATCACCTTCTTTTGGTTATATGTCAATTGTTGGGGCATCCCGCAAGGGACGCTCCTGTCTGTGTTCCAAGATTAGATTTCACGGGTGCACTGTGTACCCCCCCCCCCGGTTGTATCCTGCCTGTGGTCTGGAGAGCAGTGGACTAATTACATTTTTTACGGGTTTGTGTGTATGTTTCCTTTGTCCGGCTGGGGGGGGGGTCATGCTATGTGTTACATGTTTCTTGCTTGGGCCCTTCATTTCCATTGGCATAGCCTGTGAACATATGTCATTCTTGAGTGCTGTTTCCTATCATAGCTGTATATCTGTGTATATCTATGCACACACACACACACACACACACACACACACACACACACACACACACACACACATATATATATATATATATATATATAGGTTCATAGGTAGATACTAGGCTATCTGCCCTAGGGCATTTATAAGCCTAGCCAGAGTGTATTTGGCTTCCACCTCCCTATTAGATTAGCCTACTGTGCCTCTGTAAAGTAGGTCACAGAAGGTACCCTTTTAAGATTAGTTTACTGTGCCTCTGTCTAGCAAGGACACAGGAGAGATCCCAGGGGTGAATTTGCGATTTCCCATCCACGCGTCCAAATTTCACTTGAAGAGGGTCAGCGAGGGGCTATGTCTAACATGAATTGGGATTCTATTCTAGAGTGAGGGGAGCCTCTGGGAAATTAATCTGTCCCTCTAGCATGTCCTATTTATTTTTGTGCTGAGGTTTAGGTCCCTGGAGCGTGTAGCTCTAAGGGGCTTGGATTTTTTGAGGTGGAGCATGTCCATTAATTCTGGGTTTGACATGGCTTTGTACATCAGGCATAGATCGCCTCTGAGTAGGCGGTAAGCAACTGAGTAGAGCTGGAGTTTCTTTAGTTGAGCTGCCTAGGACATCTGTTTGTAGCCCATGATCCTCTTGGTGAGATACTTTTGGGGTCTCTCCAGTTGCTTACGTATTGCCACTTTTTCAGATGGCCAAAGTGGGACAATTGTGGTACAAACATCAGATTTTGCAGGCCAAAACATACCCATGGCCAGTACAAGGGACAGAACCTCACTATTTTGCCTAAATAAAAGCTTATTCTTGTAGCATTTTAGTTGCTTATTCTGTTTCTTATAACATTTAGGTGTTTCAGATACAGAATAACTGTTTTATGCGACTATTACATAAAATATAGGAAATAATTTTGCACTAATATTTCAGGACAGTTGCCATTCTTACAATATTTTTGCAGGACACAACTGCCCCAAGAGGGACTGTTCCTCGCAAAGTGGGACAGGTGGTAACCCTATGTATGGCAATGCATACCCCTGTGCAGACACACTTAAACACACTTACTGGTGCTTATTTATGCTTAAACCTGCTTACTAGTGCCTTATCCATTATGTTACTGACACTTCGCTCCAGTTCACTTTTAATTGTGATTATGCAGGTTATACAGCAGACAGATGTCGAAATATGTTCATATACAGATTACCAATGGAAAATGTTATGTGCTGCAGTGGGATTCGGAATGGGAATGTCTGTTTGTTAGGTGAATGCTCTAACCACTACACTATTGCTGTGCTGCTTCATTTACATATATACCCATATACCCATGACTCCTAGTTCCCCAAACACCCACCCCAACACTACACTAACACAACAGTCATCCATTCTCCAGTTGGATACACAGTGTATCCACACCACTACACATTGGTCACTCCCTACTCCTGAAGACCCATCCCATGGGTTGACTCACTCCACATATCCTCAGACATCCCAAACTTTTAGTCCACAAACATTGGTGAAATGAGTGACCAACAGGACACTATTCGCAATTTTTGGGTTGTCCCACCTGGGACACACATGTCTTTATTTCAAGATTAGACTCTATAGTTCATTGCATCATTACTCCCGTTAACATGACACTACAATAAATTAATAGGTATGACTGTGGTAATGCACATGTTACACTTGGGAGCTAATAATGTACGAGTTCAGCAAAATTATTTTACAATTAGGACCAGTTTAATGATTGGCAGATCACAGGAATGATTCCATGTGTGAGAAAGTCCTCACATTTGATTTTTTGAGAACAGCACTGACTTCGGGCATTGTACATACGTCTACATTTTAGCAGTTTCGTTCCTTCCCAATTATGCACATACTGTTATTCTATCTACTGTCGAGGTTTGTAGGGGCACTTTCATGTTATTTATGTCTGCAAAAGGAATGAATGTGTTACAGGGAATGTATTTCTACATATAGATGTATGCATGTGTGTATGCATATTTACTTATAACGAACTCGCTGACCTCCATGAGTTGGGCCAATTAGAACCAGGTCATCCAACCCTGACACGCCTGGATCTATAATTTCATACCCATAGTTCCTCCACCCCACCTGAGTTCGACTTAAATGTAAACCATCCATTTTCCGGTTACTATCACAGCCATGACACACCTCCACACATTGCCCTCTCCCAGCGTTAAGGGCCCTACACGTATGTTGTCCCAACTCATATATTATCAGCCTCTCCCACCATTTAGTCCCTAAACATACCTGCCCTTGCTTGTGTAATGGTCGGACGTCCAACCATCCTAGCAATTTTTGGGTAGTCCCACCAGGGACTACCCTGTGACTGTTTGTAAAGTAGACTTAGCAGATCAGCAATGTTACTCCCACTGGTAGTATCCTGCCTGTGTTGTGAGTAGCAGTGCTCTGCTCACCCCTGCCCAGCTTGATATGACATAAGCTGACAGCACTATATAATACTGGGGCTGCTGTTGATTCCCTTCTCATTCTTTTTGTATGCTTTATTGTCTCGATGTTAATTCTTCATATATATATATATATATATATATATATATATATATATATATATATATATATATATATTATATATCTGTACATACACATGCACATACTTCTACATAATTATATACAATACCTTCCTATGCTGGGCACTGCTTCCACCCGCACAAGCGCACTCAGACATGCTTTCTGGTACTTATATATGTTTTCTACTGCTTATTTGTGCTTACACCTGCTTACTAGTGCCTTATTCATTATGACACTACCATTTTGATTGCATGACATTAGTTAAACATATCATGGGGTACTCCAGTTCGCATTTACATGTTATTATGTAGGTTATACAGAAAAATAATATTCCACATGGAAAATGATATGTGTTATAGTTGGCCTCGAACCGTGCATGCCTGCTCATTAGGCAGATGCTCTAACCATTACACTACTGACGTTAATGTTAATTCCGCATGTTTTTCTCTATTTGGTTGATTTTGATGTGTAAGGTATGCTAAGCAGGGGACAGCAACGTGCAAACATGCTGTGCTTCGCTTACACTTTCGATATTGAAGCAATACAAATGTAAAATAGGGACATGGAGAATCTAATTGTGAAAGTTCTAGGGACGGGGCTCAACATTCCGCTACGTGCTTGTGTGTTTACTACTTTGATTTTATTTCAGTGTTCATGGACACTCTTGTATGGCTAGCATACATTTCAGTATCCACGGACACTGAATTAATTGCTTACTATTAGAGGCGGGCTCTAGTAGTAAGCATAGTAGGTTGTGCAACTGTGGGGGCATGTTTCTGCCTCCGTAGAGCACTTGAAAGTGCATGTCGAGGGTGCGGCAGTGTGTTCTCATAAATATTCATATGGCACTGCTACACCATCTGTAATGGGGACGCTCAGCGCAAGGCTAAAACTGTCCTTGCATTGAGCTTCATAAATCCCGGGGAATGCCCAGTGCAAAGGCAGCAGATTAAGTTATACACCAGGTTGTGAGCTATTCAACACAAAGCTGATGTCTACAGCAGTGTCATACAGTAGGCATCCCAAGACAATATGAGGCAGTGAAGCTCCAGGGTGAAGGGGTACACATTAATACAGGTCCATTATCTACATGCATAGCTCCTCAGCACATATACCCACGGGTCTCACACATCAGCTGGGGGTTGCCAACTGTCCGGAATTTTTCCAGATTGTCCAGAATTAAGGGCCAGTCTCCTGAAATTGGACTGGACAGCATATTTTCGGGAAAAAATACCTGGAGATTAATTATTTTTTTAATTAAAAAAAATACGTTTTTTTTTTTTTTTTTGTGACAGGCATTCTTCTTTAAGAACTCCTTTTGCATCCGGTTGCACAGACACAGAAGATGAAAGCAGTCTTGTGTGACTAATCATTTACATCTTTGTCTTCCTTGAGTGGGAAATTTGAATTCTTGAATATCTGAACTGCACAGAGGACAGACCACAAATGGACATGTAGGTGATAAGGAAATATTTCCTTCACTTGTATGTTTATTAATCTAGAAAATGTCATATCTAGATGGCAGAGATCAAATTCCTCATGCATCAAGTGTCTGACTAACAGGAAGCTGAGGAACACAGCACCTTTTGCTGTTTTTCATAGGAAATCGCTGTGATTTCTAAGAGTGCACTAGCAGTTAGTCCTGTGTTTTAGGAGATTTCTACCTCCTTCATGTTTGTGATACTGTGACATTGGTATAAATAAGTCCAGCAAATGCAGTGAAGATTGTCCGCAAAAAACACTTAACAATTGGAGGTTTTACCATTTTAATATTTTGAGCAATTGTGTTCAGTGTATGGTTTCCATAGTGTTTTGTACTTTGAATTTTCATACTGGAGCTTGAAAAATGTTATTGTTCATTCAGAGAAAAGCAAATGTAAAATGCACTAGCTGTAGTAGAGCTGTATTAAATGTAAAAATGAATATTGCATATAATTGGTTAAATATAAAAGCAAAAGAATCTGCATTGCTCTTGCCTTTTCAATGTAATATGTAAAATAGTATGTAAGTGTACTTGCCATTTTAAAAATTCATTACAGTTTAATAATAAATCTAAACTTCCTACTTGGCTATGCATGCTGTTATACAATGTAATGCTACTTGAAAGTTGTTGCAGTATTTTGCATAATAATGATGCCTTATTTTGGCTGTAACTTGCTGAGACTGTCCCCCAAGAAGTATGTAACTGTGGAAACAGAAAGAGTGTGATATAAAGCTTGAGTTAGAGCCTGTTTGGGGACTTTAAATAGATGGATAGAGGGGCTACCTGTTAATACAAAAAGTAACACAAGCAGACAAGCTACAGGAGCTTTGCTTTGCTTGGTAATGATACCTGTGGAGTCAGAGTTATACTGCCAGTAAGAACTAAGAAATTCCATGTGGACCTAACAGCTAGAATAAGTGAGGGCACACTATTTCTTTAGCAGTAAACATATATTTATATATGCCTTGAATGAATTATGATTGAGCTTCATTTATAAGATAGTACAGGGAGTTGTTTGCTGTGAGAATCTGGCTCAATCATGATAGACAGGGATATGTACAAAGCAGGATGTTAAGAGTACTGTTTCAGGAGACATCACCTCACGTATTTACTATCACAATGAGTATGCTCATACAACTGTTCTTTCATTCAATGCACATTAGTAACTATGAATCTGTTTACAGTTTGCCATCCATTCCTTATTGCAAAATTACCAGCTTACCATTTTTTTAATGTAACAGGCAATTTATTCTTCAAGAGCAGCAGGCAATGAATTTGTAGATGAAACAATGAAATATAAAGTTGTTTGCTAGCAGCAACATTTTCATTAACTACAGATTAATGTGGCATTATTCAGATGACTTTTACTTCTGCAGAGATTGTGCATATTGACTGATATTGGTGGATTGTAATGACAAAAGTCTGAGTGGCCTTTTATGGCTGAAATGTTCTGAACTGGGCAGTGTTGTTATTATTGCTTCATATGTTTTGTTCCATTGCTTCCTGGAAAATGTTCAAAACTATTAACTTAAACACTCTTTAACAAGTGGTGTTTTATTATGTAAGACATATAATTTAATTACCATATGTTATAATTTAATCATATCAGGAAGATGAATCAAAGAACTTTTTCATGGTCCCAAAAATGTGTGCAAGGAGGCTATGGTTTGAAAATAGCGCAAAGTTCAACTTAACCTGCCACTGGTCAGATGCATTTTCTTTGAATGTGGGTTTCAATGCTGTTTCAGTGAATGTGAGTTTCAAAGGCAGAGAAGTTTTAATGCTAAGTGTGTTTTCATTGTGAGACTGTATTGCTTTGTTTAGCAAATGTCTATCAGTGTTTGTGCTATAAAATTTGAAATAAAAGTTTTAAATTAAATCCAAATATCTGAAATCATTGCAGAAGTAAAGCAAAAAACAATACACCCACTGAAAGTTTTGGACAGTGTTTACGACAACTGGGGAGAAATGGAGAAATAGCCAAGTAATGGGACACTGGAATGGCTGCGTGTGTGTGTGTGTGTGTGTGGGGGGGGTACCAAAATTACAGACATTTTGCTTTCACTTACATGTCCAGAACTTTCGACATGAAAAGTTGGCAACCCTGTTCCCAGGGCACAGCTCATTCTACAATCATGTCACAAAAATGAGTTCTACACTGCAACATAATAAAGAATGACACAGTACAAATCAATGAGAGACAACAATGAACAGAGAAACCATGAGTACAGAGGGGGTATTCATGATGCTACAACATCAGTACCTCTTATTGTCTTTTGTGAATGATGCTTCAGCTGTGACCAATTGGAGGAGACCCCAGAGCAGATCAACGACATGATAGGGTGAGTCTAGCTCTCATTTTGCCTGGCATCATCTGGAAACATTGCAGGATGATGCTGTTGCTTAGGATAGGGAGGTCTGGTCTGCTCTGCTTAGTTTGCTACATCTAAGGTTCTTACCAGGAAAAAGAGTTTATAAAACATTGTGAGTAACAACAAAGTACTGCTTCCATGCTGAATCTAAAAATAACTCACTAGGCAGGAGTACATCAGATTTTCATCAGAAATAAATACAATATATATATATATATATATATAGAGAGAGAGAGAGAGAGAGAGGGGGGGGGATAAGAGAGAGACAGATATTTATCTCTATCTATATATATATATATATATAGATATTTATCTCTATCTATATATATATATATATATATATATATATATATATATATACACACACACACACACACACACACACACACACACACACACACACACACACAGCAGATGACATAGAGGTGTACTGGATAACAGGTGAGCGGTCAGTGGAAAATCAAAGTGGTGATAATGGCTAAAGACTGAACTAGTTAGCACAACGAGAAAAGAATGACCACAAGGAAAAAGGAGTTGTGTTAAAAAAAACATAGAAGCAAAACATTTAAAAACAAAATTTGCATGCGTATGGATTTACAATACAAAAGACTATCAAGTAAATATAGAATAGTTTAAAATGTTTCACCTTGCCAGAAAAGCTGTAGGTATTAAGTGAACATCTGTGTGTGTCTCTCATGATTATTTGATCAAACTGGCAGAATGTCAAATGGCTGTGCATTTAACATAAAAAATTACAGAATTTTGAAAAACGACGGTAGCTGTTTTCTGAAGGGTATGAAGTCTGAGATTCAAATATATGTCATTATTTCGTGAGTTGCATAGTTAGTGATGTGGAAGAAAATTACAACTTTTATGGAGAAAAGGCAAGAAATAGGAGGGAAAAATCTCAACTTTTTGTAAAGTGCTGGGCAGTTCATTGGTATGGGCTGCAGTACAGCAAAGCGTAGGGCTCTCTCCCTTTCCTCACTATAGTGCAGGAATGCTCGCCCTTTTACATGAAAGCTCTTTTCATTTTTTTTCAATGTTGAGAGTGTTGATCTTTTGGGATCAATATTTTGGAATCTGAACATGTGTGTTCAATGTTATGCTATGTTATAAATCAGTCCATACATGTATTCATATAGCATTTATATGGCCAATTTGTGGTTCATCTAAGTAGAACCTTGACCAAGTCAAACAGTCAAAATCTGTCATCGCAAATGTAGAAAACAAGCACATGTGACCCTGCAGGACCCATGATAGTGGTCTTTATCTAGGCCTACAATCATAGGAATAATCCAAATGGAATTGTTCTATCAGCAAGACCTATGTCAGTGCTTGCACCCTTGACTTGCCAGGCTGAGCTTCGATTGCATTTTTTTTGACAAGTTGTGAGACAATGAATGTGCAACTCAATGAAGTAATAGATCATATGTGTGTGTGCGTATGTGTGTTGTGTGTGCATGCTTGTGTGTGCGTGCGCGCGCGCGCGTGTGTGTGCGTGTGTGTGTGTGTGTGATATAAATACACACACACACACACACACACACACACACACACACATGGAATATATATATATATATATATATATATATCTATATATATATATCAGAAAAAAAAAAAATATATATATATATATATATATATATATATATAAATATACGCACAGAACATCGAACCACCTTGTCCTCCAAAAGCCAACAACAAAACTGAAACTGTTTGGCAGGGGGTAAGCCTCCCTGCACCCCTAACACTCCCCTGCATATTATACATACCAACTCTGAGGTCACTGTACATTGGAGAAAGGGCAAACACCTGATCCCCAAAAAATGCCAGCTTTTGAAGGACGAGCCAGTTCAATGTTCTGTGCATCAATGTTTTAAAATGCATTCATATGGTTTTCTGACCATATGAGATAATACCATATACTTCTATAAATATGAATTCCATTGGTTTGGTCAACATGGGGTTGGTTGACATCTGTTTAACTGACTGCATTTGGTTGATTATTCAGATAGTCAACAAGTGTACAAGATCAACAACTCCTGGGTAGGTAAGTATTCCCTTTTCCCCGAGGATTGAGTGATCTCAGAGTTAGTACATATATATGTGTGTGTGTGTGTGTGTGTGTGTGTGTGTGTGTGTGTGTGTGTGTGTGTGTGTGTGTGTGTGTGTGTGTGTGTGTATATATAAATATATATATATATATATATATATATATATCTATATATATATATATATATATATATATATATATATATGTATGTATATATATATATATATATATATATATATATATATATATATAGGTCTACTACACATGATCAACATTTCAAAAAGCTGAAGACCATATGGCCGAGACCATATGATCGACTTTTAAAATGTCGATCATGTAAAAAAAAAGAAAACAATCACTAACCTTCACATTGCTAGCCCCCCTGCACCCCCTGTGGGGGGGGGGGGTTATGTTCCCCACACCCCCCAGAACTTAAATATACCAGCTCCGACATCGCACCACAGTGAGGAAGATTGAAATTTTTCCATTCCGCATTGTACAGAGATGCCAGTTCTGCATGGTCGATAGATCATAGGTTCATAGGTAGGTACTTGACTATCGGCCCTGGGGCCTATACAAGCCCAGCCAAAAAGGTACCCTGGCTTTTGCCACCCAAGAAAATTATTTTCCTGTGCCACTGTTGAGCAGAGCCACAGAGGTGATCCCCAAGGTGAATTTCCTATTTCCCATCCACTCATCAAGATTTTTCTTGAAGAGTGCTAATGAGGAGCTTTGTCTGATATAGATAGGTAGTGTATTCCAGAGTATGGGAAGTCTCTGGGACAGGAATCTATCCCTCCGGCATGTTCTGTTTATTGTGGTGACAAGGTTTAGGTTCCTAGAGCGTGTAGCTCGGAGGGATTGGGATTTCTTTAAGTGGAACATGTCCAACAGCTCTGGATTTAACATAGCTTTGTATGTTAGGCAGAGATCACCTTTGAGTAGGCGATATGCGACGGAGTAAAGCTGGAGTTTTTTGAGACGTCAGTGTAGGGCATCTGTTTGAGGCCGGTAATCCTCTTTGTGAGGTATTTCTGTGGCCTTTCCAGTTGTTGGAGATGTCTTGTGAGGTACATACCAAAAGAGGCATTGTACTCTATAACGGGTCTAATGAGTGATGAGTAGAGGGGAACAATTACCTCTTTTTTTCTGGATGAGAAACCTTTTGTGATGAGGTGTGCCACATAGACGGATTTCCTGACTACTGTGGCAATGGGATTATCAAAAGAGAGACTACTGCCCACCTGTGTCCCAAGGTCTCTTATCACACTTTCGGTGTTAAGTATACTATCACCTATGTTGCAGTTCATAGGTACAGAGTTTTTACCAAAGGGGATGACAATGCACTTTTTGGCATTGAGCTTGAAGCCATGGCTTTGACACCAGGCATCTGTCTCAGTGAGGCCCTTTTGTAGGATGTCCATATCATTAGGAGTTTTGATTATGGCTCCTAGTTTGCAGTCATCTGAGAACTTCATTAGCCAAAGACCTTCTGTGTTAGCCTGTACTTCAGAGAAGTAGATACCAAACAGGAGAGGACCCAGGACTGAACCCTGTGGTACTCCACTTGTCACTGGTCTAAAGTTAGATTTGGAGTCTGCTACTTTCACAGTGTGGGTTCTGTCAGTGAGCCAGTTGGCAACCCATCTTGTGACATAGGGATTTATACCTAGTTTAGTGAGTTTATCTATAACTCCAGAGTGGGGGATGGTGTCAAAAGCCTTGGCAAGATCTAGATAGGCTGTGTGAACCACTTTACCCTTGTCTACGGCTTTGGTGACTGCTTCAAAGAAGTCTATCAGGTTTAGGAGACATGATCTGCCTTTTACAATCCCAAACTGGGTGGGATCCAGAGTTTGAAGATTACCAATGTCTTTGTTTATAAGTTCCATGATGATACGTTCCATGGCCTTGCAGACCAGGCTCATCAGGCTAATGGGGCAGTAGTTCCCGGGGTCCGTGGTGGCTCCCCCCTTGTGGAGTGGGATAACCGTTGCTGTGCACCATTCAGCAGGCACAAAGCCTGAGGTGAGATTATGATTGAACATGATACTTAGGTGGGGTGCCAGTTCATTCTGTAGTTCGTGTAGAACGCAGCCTGGGATGTGGTCTGGTACCATGGATGCTGTGTTCTTGGCTTTGGAGAGTGTGGTTTTTACCTGTGCAGCCGTGATTACAGGAACTTTGCATTCTTCCGGTATAGAGATGGGTTATTTAGGGGGTGAGAGGGGGGTAAAGTTAGCACTGAAAATATCTGCCAGGATGTTGGCAATATCAGTTGGGTCTGTATATTTAGTGCCATTGTGCTGTAACTCAGAGCAGATCTGAGTGTTGCCATTCAGATTCTTGACATAGCTATAGAATGCTTTGTGGTTGTCTTTGGAATCAGTGGCGATTTTGTTTTCGTAACTGGCTTTGGAGGTGCAAAAGTCGATCATATTGTCTCAGCCATATGGTCTTCAGCTTTGTAAGATGTCGACCATGTGAAGGGGACCCATAGATATATATATATATATATATATATATATATATATATATATATATATATATGTATGTATATAGTGCTTTACCTTTAGGATGTCAACATACGTATCAGTCAACCAACTGAAGGTAAATCATAGATAGATAGATAGATAAAATGGTTGTACTGAATAATATTGAAATACCCAAATGTTAACATAAATAATGACAAAAGGTCAATAACACAAATGTTGACTGGGCAATATGCCTGCATGAGAAACATTCCTGTTGCATGCAAATTTAAACTTAAAAAAAGAAAAACATTGCACATTCCCTGCTAATTATATATACCAACTCTGACACTGCATAGTTCCCAGGAAAGTAGCATATTCCCAAATCCAGAGACTGTCGATCTAATACACTAGTCAACCATCTGCTTTATCAACCAAAGTTTTTTGACAAAACAGATGACATTTGGAAGTTATATCTATTTATGTACAGACACACACACACACACACACACACACACACACACACACACACACACACACACACACACACACACACACACACACACACACACATATATATATATATATATATATGGGTCCCCTTCAGATAGTTGAACTGTTAAAAGCTTGACTTTCATATGGCCGAGACCATATGATCGAGCTTTTAAAAGCTCAACCAGTCTGAATGGAGATCTCCATACAGCGCGGAACGGGAACATTTTCCATTTCCGCAATGTAGTGCGATCTCGGAGTTGGTATATTTAAGTAGCATGGGGTGTGGGGGGTGCAGGGGGGGCTTGCTCCCCTGCTAAACACATTTAGTTTTTATTCTGTTTTTTTTTTTACATGGCCGATATTTCAAATGTTTGATCATATGGTCTCAGCCTTATGAAAGTCGAATATTTGAGATGTTGATCATGTAAAGTAGACCCACATATATATATATATATATATATATATATATATATATATATATATATATATATATATATATCTATCTATATATATATATATATATATATATATATATATATATATCTATACGGTTTCACATTGAAAGCTTGAAATACTGAAATGTTGAATTTCAGTATCTTAAGACCATAACATCAGAATTTCAGAATATCAAAAATTCATAATCCCAAAACACAAAATATCTAATTCTGTTAGTTTATACAGCGTACTAGAATAAACAGCTGAATGCATCGGTAACAGGATGTACGTAGTACCCGATTCAAAATGGCTGCTGTAACATATTCTGCACCGAAAACTAAAGAAGGGATATACAAAACAAGTTTTTCTCGAAAGGGGAAAGCAGTTCTTCTACTGGAGGACTATGTATTAAACCTAGAGTGGACACTGGATCAGAGGAAGTACTGCTGCTGTAAATGGAAAGCAGCACAGAAATGTAAAGATAGGGCTATAACAGAAAGTTTATCTACTGAAGGGAAACTTGTAAAGTCAGTCCCACATAGTCACAGCAGGGATCCAAGTGAAACTGAAAAGTACAAACTGTGCTGTGAGCTAAAGCACAGGGCTAAAGTTTCTCGAGATACCTCTTGCCTCTTAGTGGATGATGCTCTAGAATCCACCTCTATTAATTTTATACCTAGTTTGCCAAACTGCAAGGCATTGCTACAACAAGTGGGCAGAGTGTGGTGAAAGCACACCAGGTTACCATCTATGCCAAACCTAACTTTACAAGACATTAATATTAACCTTTTCCCTATTAAAACTGGCCTGTTTATAGAAATATTGTTCTAGTGCTCACCACTGTAAACAATTTATATGGTCTCAGCAGAGCTACAATCTGGCTTATGGACGATACCTTTTTCTACAAGGGTATAATTTGATATCAGTTGTACAATATTCATGGCCTTGTGAAGTATGGAGGGTATAGTAAGTCTGTTCCTCTACTGTGTTACTTGATGAGCAAAAATCTCTTAAGGCTTACAATTATATGTGGCATTCTCTTTTGCAATTATTGTCCGAACATGGCTTTGAAACTTCTCTAAAGTATGTTCTTTGTGATTTTGAGATAGTGTCAGTAAAAAGTGTGATGCCCATGCAATGGCCCAGTAATCAAGGAGCCTCAATCCTCACCACTACCACCAGTGAGGGGCACCCGCATTGGGAAGGATAACAAGCACACACACAGCAAAGTACAGTTTCCCTTAAGAGCACACACAGATCACAGTCAGTCTGGGGCTGGTTTCTCCCTTTCTCTCCAGATCCCCAATAAGACTCCCCACTGGCACAGCTATAGGGTACAGGTCTCAGCCTAGTGGTCAAGCAAAAATCTACAGCACCCTCTCTGTCCAACCAGTGCTTCATGTCCCTGCCCAAGTAGCTGACACACATACACTCTTTAAGATATGAGTTATATACAAACACAGAGACACTCCTGGGGAAGGTAGGCACAGGTTCTCCAGCTATGCCCCTTCCTGCCAGTCTATAAGATAGTACCAGCTGCCACCAACCACTAATGTCAGCTACTAATAAGGCCCTTACCACAGGGTGCACAATTTTATTGTGCAATATTATTATACAAACAGTAAGTGTGACTGAGCCACAAGACTATTGGAGTGCCTTTGTACAGTATCACTATATACATGCAATTTTAACTCTAGAGCTTAAATTATCTCTACTCAAAGCAGACACAGTTTGAAAGGTTTAAAATATTTAATAATAAATAATAAAAACACAACACAATACTTCTTACTACACAGTGCTAGTCAAGAGTTCAGACATTTCAGGAAAATGCTTAAAATAATACTGTAGAATAGTTCTGACATAAATATAGAAAACACCTAGACTAAATATATTATTTTCTATCTTTTCCTAAGAGCAATCACAGTTCTAAATAAACTTACATACAGAGCAAAAACAGAGTACTGGTGAGTTATTGTCAGCTGTAGACAAAATCCAAAAATGCTCTGATTCTCTCTCTCTGAGAAAGTTTTAAAAATAATACAACACTGCTGACTCATTTTAGATTACATTATTCTTCTCTGGTTCCCAGGGTAACAGAAACTCAGAGTTTTAACATTTCCTTGATCTTGCACCTGGTCAGGAAACTACAGCAATAAAAGACATTATATATGTAAAACCTTGAAATTAGCTCTGCTCTCAAAACAATAGAAGGAATTCCTCAGTCCAGACATTTTGTTTCTGAGCCTTGAGATCAAACAGTCATACAATGCTTGACTTATCAGCTTTCTTCCAGCAGAGTGCACTATGATTACATTTTTGAAGTTCAATATTTAACACAGTTTTCTTACATTTTAAGAGGAAAAGCCTGTGGATTATATTCATATTTACAATGACATAGAATTATCTACAAAATTTTATCTAGCTTGGCTGGCAGCCTTCACATATCTTCACATACCCCCCCCCCTGGAAAACTCAAGCTAGTTTTTCAAGTCACCCTTGAGAAATGTTGCTTGAGAGGGTTAGATCTGAGTATACCTTACCCCATTCCTTGTCTTGGGAGCCCATCTGCATTGGCGTTGCTAACCCCATTGCGGTGCTGCACTGACATAAAATATGCTAGCAACCCTAGGCTCCATCTTAGCAACATGGCATTTTGCTGGCTGGATTGGTGTAACCATGTTAGGGGATTGTGATCTGTAACTACAGTGAATTTTCTTCCATACAGATAAGGCTGACATTTCTGCAGTGCCCACACTATGGCTAGACATTCCTTTTCTACAGCTACATAGCATTCTTCCCCGAGTTGGAGCCTATGACTGAGATAAACCACTGGGTGCTCATCTCCCTCTGAAGAAATCTGGCTAAGTATAGCTCCCACACCATGGTCTGAAGCATCCACCTGCACAACAATTTTTTTGCTGTAATCTGGACTGGCTAACACAGGGGATCCTCCCAGAGCTTCTTTAAGCTTCTGGAATGCCTGCTCACATGCTGTGGTCCACATTACCTTATCTAGCCTGTTCTTCCTTGACAGGTCTGTGAGGGGAGCAGCTATGGTACTACAACTGGGGACCAACTTTCTGTAGTACCCTGCTGTTTCTAAGAATACCCTCACCTGCTTTTTGGTAACAGGTGCAGGCCATGCATGAATGGCTTCCACTTTGGCAGGTTCTGGTCTGATCTTACCACTCCCCACTCTATGTCCCAGGTAGGAGACCTCTGCCATACCCACCTGGCATTTGCTGGGCTCCCTGACATGCTGAAGGTGCTCTTGCCAGGAATTGCTGTAGACGGTAATATCATTAAGGTAAGTAATGGCAAACCATCCTGCTCCTGCTAGGATATGAACTACCAGCCTCTGGAAAGTCACTGGGACATTTTTCATCCCAAAGGGCATCTTTGTGAGCTCATACAAGCCAAAATGAGTCACAAAGGCTGACCTCTCTCTAGCAAAGGGAGTCAAGGACACCTGTCAGTTACCATTAAAAGATCTATGGTGGTAAGATATTTAGCCACACCTAGCTGCTCTAGGGCCTCTCTGTCCTAGGCATGGGGTAAGCATCTGACTCTGTGTGACTATTTAATTTCCTGTAGTCCACACAGAACCTGGTGCTGCCATCCTTCTTTGACACCAGCACCACTGGGGAGGCCCAGGAACTGTTGGACTCTTGAATTACCCCTAGTTCCAACATCTTCTGTATCTCCTCCTTTAGAGTCTGTTTGACTCTCTCAGGCAGCCTATAAGGGGCCTGCCTAATAGGCCTTTGGGGTCCTGCATCTACCTGGTGCTGCACTAGGTGGGTGCATCCTGGTTTCCCAGTGAACAAGTCCTCAAACTCTTATAACACTGCTCGAATATCGCGATCCTGGGTAGGAGATAGCTGCTGGGACATTTCTACCCCTTCCACTGAGGTGTCAGTCCGAGCCTCACTGAGGAGATCAGTCACCAGATCTCCCTTAGACTCCTCCTGCAAACCATTGCAAATACTCAGCACAAGGTCCTCCCTACCATGGTAAGGTTTCATCATGTTAACATGTTACAATTTGTGACCCTTCCTCCTGCTTAGCAGTTCCACAATGTAGTTAACATCACATACCTTTCTTACCACCTTGTAGGGTCCATCCTAAGCTGCTTGCAGCTTGTTGTGTCTGACAGGAATGAGAACCATCACTTGCTGCCCTACAGCATAATCTCTAGCTCAAGCATTCCTGTTATGCCATACCTTTTTCTGTTGTTGGGCTTCTGCCAGGTTCTCCTGAGCTAAGCCCATGAGTTCCGTGAGCCTTGTCCTGAGGTTTAGGACATATTCCACAATAGACTCCTTGTGAGATTCATACTCACCTTCCCACTCATCACAAATTAAATCTAGAGGTCCCCTCACCCTACGCCCATACAGCAACTCAAAGGGTGAAAAACTTGTGGATTCCTGGGGAACCTCTCTGTAAGCAAATGACAGATGGGGCAAATAATTGTACCACTCCCTCTTAAACTGGTCTGCAAATGCCCATAGCATGGATCTGATCATAGAGTTTAACCTTTCAACAAGACCATTAGTTTGGGGATGGTAAGGGATGGTTTTCAGGTGCTTCATCCCACAGTACTTACACAGACAAGCCAGCAGGTCTGACATGAAATTGGAACCTCTGTCAGTCAGTATTTCTTTTGGGAACCCTACCCTACTGAAAATCTCTAACAAAGCATTTTTCACCTTTTCTGCCTCAATAGGGGAGAAAGCCACTGCCTCAGGGTATCTCATAGCATAATCTATATCACTAGGATATACTTTTCCCTGTGGAACATGGGGTACTCAGAGGCCCCACAATATCCATAGCTACCCTCTGAAATGGATCCTCAATCACAGGCAAAGGCATCAAAGGAGCTCTCACCTTGTCTCCTGCCTTGCCTACCTTTTGGCACTGCTCACAGGTCCTGCAGTACCCTGTTACATCCCTGGAAATTCCAGGCCAATAAAAGTTATGCATAATATGTCTCTTTGTATGCCCATATGACCTGCAAAGGAAATATCATGGGCTATGGCTAGAAGCACCAGATGGTAGGATCTGGGCGCTACTAACTGCTGTATCCTCTCACCTTCTAGCCCTCCATCAGGGGTCCACTCTTTATACAGTAACCCTTTGTCCCAGTACAGATTCCCCATTCCCTTGAGAATCAGGTGCCTCACTAGCTACCTGCCTCAGACTTTGCAATTTAGGGTCTGAGAGCTGAGCCTCTCTCAACTCTCTCATTGTAACCCTTCCCAGCTCCCCTTCCACAGGAAGTCTGGCATCCTCTGACAGCGGTGCCTCACTGTCAGCCTGAGTACTACTACTCACCTCTACTGTTGCGGTCACTCTGTTAAAGGGAACATCAGTACCCACAAGTAACTATGACTCGCCTTCAGTCTCACTGCTACAGAATACCTCCCTCCCTGAAGTAATCACCTCACCAGTCCTGCCTGCAAGTATGCTGTCGGTCTGGGTCTCCTCCAGGCTACCAGAACTGCATGCTTGTCTCAAAACCTGCCTGCATGTAACTGCATTAACACATGGTACTGCCTCATCCAAATCCTTCCCTGTCAGAACATCTGCAGGATGGTACTTCAGCACCTTTGTTGTCTCGAGACAACCTACTACTGGCATTTTGTCTTTCCCATGTACTGGCTCTCTCACCTTTTGTTCTATATGCCACATGCCCCCACTGGTTGCATTCAAAATATTTAACCCTAGGACCTGGACGTGTACCTGGACTATTGGCTTCCCCAGCTACTGGCAGATTCTGTTGGGGCAGTCTGGGCTGCCCACCGTGGGTTCCTTTAGGCCAATGAACAATACTGGGGGTCCATTTCCTGTGCAGGGATGCCCTGCTTGCTAGGTATAGGTCTCCATTCTTCCCCAACTTATCTGAAGTAGCACATTGTCTATCAACTAACCAGATCCTAATGTCCTCAGTCAAAGAGAAAAGGGCTTGTTCCCTCACCAAAAGGTCTGACAGCCCTTCAAAAGTAGTGACCTGACATCCACTCACCCACCTATGAAAATAAGTGCTCAGTTCAGCAACATATTCACACACATTTTCATATGCCTTGAGTCTATCCTCATGGAACTTTTCCTATAAGTTTCAGGCATTAGCTTAAAAATTCTAACATACAATTCTTAACAGCAGTATAATCAATAAATTCCTGATCAGAAAGTTTAGACAATGCAGTTACAGCTTTACCATGGAGTAAGGGGGTCAGGAACCATACCCAGAGCCTATTGTCAACATCATACTGTTTACATACTCTCTCAAACATATGAATGAAACTATCAAAATTATCCCCCTCTGTAAACTGCAGAACAAATTTACTGACCTTTTGTGCTTTTGGGGTCCAGTTACTCCCTTCCCCATTACCTCCATGACTCTGACAAAGACTCAGCATCTCATTTTCATGCTGCCTCTGCCTCTCCTCCTCAGCTTCCAGGTGTACCAGTTTCTTATTCTCCTCAGCCTGTAGACATCTCAGTCTCTCTGCTGCTTCTGTTTCCAAATGCCTGGCCTTCAACTCAAGTCTCTTTAGCTCCAGATGGATTTTTAAGTCCTCTGAAGAAAGGTTGAGCTGTCAATTCTCTGAGTGTTGTACATCTCCACAGCCAGTCTGATAGACCTCCAGATTGCTGTTTTCTGATGCAGCTGTGACCAAAGCTGCAATCATGTCTGCCTTAGTCAGGTTTCCATGCACAAGTCCCTTAACCTGGCACATCTCAGCCAACTGGCTCCTTGACAGCTTGCCATACTTCTCTGCTGACATGCTTCCCTGCTCTCCCTGACTAACTAAGCTAACAAAAGAAATAAAACAATTGTGATCTGAACTCTGTATATTCACTGTGTGGCTGATTTAGAGTACAAAAACACCTTCAGTGATCACTGTACACATGCTTCAGGAATTCACTATCCACACCACTACAAGCTAATTGCCAACCAATTAATATGCGGTGTGGATATCCCACAAGTGCCAAACAATTAATATGTGACGCCCATGCACTGGTCCAATAATCAAGGAGCCTCAATCCTCACCACTACTACCAATGAGAGGCATCCACACTGGGAAGGATAACGAGTATACACACAGTAAAGTACAATTTCCCTTAAGAGCACACACAGATCACAGTCAGTCTGGGGCTGGTTTCTCCAGTTCTCTCCAGATTCCCAGTAAGACTCCCCACTGGCACAAGTGGTTAAGCCAAAACCTCCAGCACCCTCTCTGTCCAACCAGTCCTTCATGTCCCTGCCCAAGTTCCTGGCACACACACACTCTTTAAGATATGAGTTATATACAAACACAGAGACACTCCTGGGGAAGGCTGACATAGGTTCTCCAGCTATGCCCCTTCCTGCCAGTCTATAAGGTAGTACCAGCTGCCACTAACCACTATCAGATACTAATAAGGCCTTTATCACAGGGTGCCCAATTTTACTGTGCAATATTATTATCGAAATAGTAAGTGTGACTGTGCAGCAAGACTATTGGAGTGGCTTTGTACAGTATCACTATATGCATGCAATGTACTCTAGAGCTTAAATTATCTCTACACAAAACAGCCACAGTTGAAAAGTTTAAAAATATTTAATAATAAATAATAAAAACACAAGACAATACTTCTTACTACACAGTGCTAGTCAAGAGTTCAGACATCACAGGAAAATACTTAAAATAATACTATAGAATCAGTCTGACATAAATATAGAAAATATCTAGACTAAACTAACTATTTTCTATCTTTTCCTAAGAGCAATCACAGTTCTAAATAAACTTACATGTAGAACAAAAGCAGATTACTAGTGAGTTGTTGTCAGCTTTAGATAAAATCCAAAAATGCTCTGATTCTTTCTCTCTGAGAAAGTTTTTAAAAATAATACAACACTGCTGACTCATTTTAGATTACATCATTCTTCTCTGGTTCCCAAACTGATAGAAACTCAGAGTTTTAACATTTCTTTGATCTTGCACCTGGCCAGGAAACTACAGCAATAAAATACATTATATATGTAAAATCTTGCAATTAACTCTGGTCTCAAAACAATAGAAGGAATTCCTCAGTCCAAACATTATGTCTCCAGGCCTGGAGATCAAACAGTCATACAATGCTTAACTTATCAGCTTTCTTCCAGCAGACTGCACTGTGGTTGAATTTTTGAAGTTCAACATTTAACACAGTTTTATTATATTTTAAGAGGACAAGCCTGTGGATTATATTCATATTTACAATGACATAGAATCATCTACAAAATTGTATCTTGCTAGGCAGGCAGCCTTCACATATTTTCACAAAAAGTACAAGAGCTAACATAAATGGTGTGGTATCAAAAGGATGTTTGTTTCATTTTGGCCAGAATATCTGGTGAAAGGTTCAGCAATTAGGTTTAGCAGCTCCATACAATTCAATTGGCAGTGAAGTCTTTAGTTGTGCTGGCTTTCTTATCAGAGGAAGTTGTACCTGCATTCCACTCACTACGGGAATTATTTCCACCAGAAGGCAGGGACCTGATAAAATATTTTTCTGATTGACACATGCTAGGCAAGGTCCACAAATTTAGCACAAGAACAACATCCCACTGTAGATTTCCACCATTGCTCCCTAGGACTTTTTGGAATGTATTTGAACTGAACGCATTATTCTTAACTCGTACTCAAAACTCTCTGAAGGTTTGACACGGTAGATAAAAGTGCCTGTTAGGTGCAGGGCTACAGATCTATCTGTTCTCATGGCAACACTTGCTAGAGAACAGGATAGAGTGGAGGAACTGAGGGCAAGCATGACTAGTGGCTGCCTGCCATCACCTAAGACGAGACATGTAATTAAAAGCCATAGCCAGTTTGAGCAAATACTTAAACATAGAAACTCATATTAAACCATTGAATTCCTAAAGGCTATCACAAGAGTTATAAAAATGTGAAGAGATTGGTATGGAGTGACCCATGGACTGCATTTATGTGGTTGTGTGCTGCATCTGACTTGGTGTTTCAGTAACACGGATTGACAGTTTGAAGGTTGCACTAATGTACACATGATGGTTCCGCAAGTGGTGAGGGGATTAAAAAAAAAGTCACATACTGAATTTTCGATGTTTCAAACTTTCAGTGTAGAG
>NC_056745.1:63682693-63732693 GCF_019279795.1 Protopterus annectens
GGAGAGAGGAGCAGGAGAAAACTTACTGAAGAAAGGAGAAGGAGATGAAATAACTTACAGAGATGGAAAATGGAGGCCTGGAGACACAGGTACTGCTAAATTTGATGAACTAGGAAGAACTAAAAGAATGAGAAGAAGGTAGGTGGAATGACATGGTGGAGAAAATATTACAGGAAGAAGAAACTGTGAGATGAGAAACATAAACAACTTGTTGGAGGGAAAATCGTAGCAGTATTATTGGCTGGTTGATTAGCCAGGTGTCAGGGTTTGCCTCTGCAACAGAGTTTTTTGTTGCAAGATAAAGGTTATACAGATGTAGGACAAGAAAGAAGGAAGTGAGAGGAGACAAACAGTTATAGTATTTCAACAGCCCAGAGAAGATGACCAGTGTTAAGAATAAAAAGTAGACGTTATGGTAGCTTGAACAAGTATGATATTATGGTCAGTATTATTTTGCTACTAGGATTTAACATTAAAGACATTCAGAACATTAATTCATTTGGGAGATGAAGTAACACTTGATAGCGTTAACATGCTTGAAAAATGTATGACTAAGATTGGAAAAAGAAATGCAGTAACATCATGGAAAGACAATATATTTCAGAGCTTGGGATTGGGTGTTCCAAAAACCAAATTATGACTGTAACAGCTATAAATAAATGCAATCTGAGGGTCATGCTGCACAATGCTAGAAGTCTAAATCTCAAGATGCATTCGCTCGAAGCACTCCTCAAAATGGTGAACATCGACATTTATGCTGCAACGGAGACCTGGTTTAAAGCGGCAGAAAGCACCCCTGCACTACCAGGCTATAACTCATTCCACACCTTTCGGCCACGAAACATGGACCGAAGCTCCAAAGGCAGTGGTGTCTCCATATTCATAAAGGATATGCACACCTCCAGACTTGTAGTTCAGCATAACACATCTGAAATACTACAGGTGCAACTAACACTGGGTAAGATGGTGATCCAGGTCATAGCCTGCTATAGGTCCCAAATCATGTCCCTAGAGTCTCACTCCATGTTCCTAAGCACCCTGGAATCTATCAAGGTCCAATCCAACATTCTCTTACTAGGATACTTCAACTACCCCTCCATCAACTGGAAAAACTACTCAAGCACCAATATACTGGCCCAAAGCTTCCTGGAATTCATCAATTCCAATGCCCTGGACCAACTCATTCTGACCCCCACTAGAGGAAGCAACATCCTTGACCTGGTTATTGCTAACATGGGTGACCATTGCGCTACACCAATAGTCAATCCCTCCCTGGTCAGATCCTACCATAAACAAATCACCATGGAAATCCACATCTCACCCACACCCCCTGCAAACGTAACCACCTTGAAAAACTTCTCCAAAGCTGACTTTGGACTCCTAAAAACAGAAGTGACTAACTTCACGGCACCCATGCCAATGGAAAATAGCTGCATGACTGCCAAATCATACACCAACATGCTGTACAAACAGGTACACAAATGCATGGAACTAGCCATACCCAACAGAAGCAAGACGCTCTCCTCCAAAAAAAGGTAGCCAATCTGGTGGTCCCCTGCCTCTACAACAGAAGGAAGAAACTGTTGCAGAAAAAGGTGAAGTTCCAAGACTGGAAAAATTCCCTTATTAGCCTCAACAAAAAGTTGAGATCCCTCATCAAATCCTCTAAAGCCAGCTATGAAGGCAGAATTGTGGCAGACACTAAAAACAATCACAAAGCCTTCTATAGCTATATCAAGAACCTCCATGGCAAAACCCAGATTTGCTCTGAGATACTGCACAATGGTACCTCCTATACTGAGCCAACAGATATTGACAATATACTGGCTGACTGATTCAGTGCCAAGTTTACCCCTCCCTCCCCCCTAAAGCACCAATCACAATACCGGAAGAATGCCAGGCACCCAGCATTACTGCAGCACAGGTTAAAGCTGCATTGTCCAAGGCCAAGAATACAGCTTCCATGGGACCCAATAATATCCCTGGCTGTGTTCTACATGAACTACAGAGCGAACTGGCACCACATCTATGTGCCCTGTTCAGTCACAGCCTCACCTCAGGCTTTGTCCCTACCGAATGGTGCACTGCTACAGTCATCCCTCTCCATAAAGGGGGAGCGACTACAGACCCTGGGAATTATTACCCCATTAGCCTGATGAGTCTGATATGTAAAACTATGGACTGAATCATCATGGACCTGATTAAAAAAGATATAGGAAATCTCCAGACTCTAGACCCCACACAATTTGGCTTTGTGAAAGGGAGATCATGCCTGCTCAACCTGGTTGACTTCTCTGAGTCAGTCACCAGGGCTGTGGCTGAAGGTAAGGGAGTGCATACAGCCTACCTCGATCTGGCCAAGGCCTTTGATACTACTCCTCACTCTGGAATTATTGATAAACTCACCAAACTAGGCATCAACCCTATATCACTAGGTGGGTTGCAAATTGGCTCACAGATAGAACGCACAGTGTGAAAGTAGCAGACTCCAAGTCAGACTGCCGACCAGTCACGAGTGGAGTCCCACAGGGATCGGTCCTGGATCCTCTCCTGTTTAGTATCTACTTCTCAGAAGTCCAGCCCAACACAAAGGGACTTTGGCTGACCAAGTTTGCAGATGACTGCAAGCTGGGAGCCATTATTAATTCCCCAGGTGATGCAGACATCCTACAGAAAGGCCTCACTAAGACCAATGACTGGTGTCAAAACCATGGCCTTAAGCTGAATGCCAAAAAGTGCATCATCATCCCTTTTGGTAAAAACTCAGTTCCCACTAATTACCACATCGATGGGACCCTACTGAACACTGAAGGCATTATAAGAGATCTGGGACACAGGCTGACAGCAGCCTCTACTTTGACCACCATATTGCCACTGTGGTCAGAAAATCCATCTATGTAGCACATCTCATTACCAAGGGTTTTGCATCCAGGAAAAAAGAGGTTATCATCTCTCTCTACTCTTCCCTCATTAGACCAGTCATCGAGTATAATTCCCCATTTGGCATGTACCTCACTAGACACCTGCAACAGCTGTAGAGGCCACAGAAGTACCTCATGAAGAGGATCCTAGGCATTAAACACATGCCCTACATGACAGACTCAAAAGACTCCAGCTACTCTCTGTCTCATATCGCCTACTTAGAGGTGATCTCTGCTTAACTTACAAAGCCATGTCTGACCCAGCTCTGTTAGAAATGCTACATCTAAAGAAATCCTAATCCCTCCACACCACATGCTCCAGAGACCTCAACCTCATTACCACAATCAACAGAACATGCTAGAGGGAGAGGTTCCTCACCCAGAGACTGCCCATGCTCTGGATAGACTTCCCATACATGTCAAGCAGAGCACCTCGCTGACCCTCTTCAAAAGAAATCTTGATGAGTAGATGGGTAATAGAAAGTTCACCCCGGGATCACTCCAGTGTCTCTGCTTGATAGAGACACTGGGAACTAATGTCAGGTGGCATGATGCCAGGGCACTTCTATGGGTTAAACTTGTAAAGGCTCCAGAGCCATTAGCCTAGTATACACCTATGAACCTATGAACCTATGAACAACTAATAAAGAAAATAAATGTGCAATTTAGGACTTCAGGCATGGATGAGCATGAGGTAAAACTTTTTTTTTCTTTCACTGTTTAGTAAAGTACATGAAATTAAACAAATATGCAATAAATAAAATGTATGGACTGGGGTTGGAAAGTATGGGTAACAATGGATGTTAAGGATGGGAAAATTTTACATATTCAACATATTTCAAATACAATAACTGTGAATGGCATGACATGATCTGCTAGGTACAGGGATCAAACCAAAGTATACCATTTCTGTGGGGAAGAAAATCATTTAGTATAAGTTTGTAACAAACAAAGATGTGGCCAATGCATGCAGGGGATATGTGGTAAAATAAAATTAAGCCTTTTTGTAGAAAATGTAAATAATTTAGACATTTCTGGGTTGACTATCCCATATTAGAAACACAAGAGTAGACAAAAACGACAATTCAGAAGAAAGACGAACAGCAAAAATATTATTACAGAAGGTGTTGCAAGAGAAAGTAGTACATGGAGGGGGACACTGAAGAAATGTTAATCAATGAATTATGGAAAATGAAAAGAATATCTGAAAAATTAAGGATTTTTTTAGAAAATTATATAACAATAGAAGAATTACTGAAGGTGACAAAAGAATGTAAGAATGAATCAGTGCCAGGATTAGATGATATAAGGATATAAGTTATTAGTATTATAAGGAAATGAATAAAGGTGAAAGAGAAATGTTTTAAAAAATATATTAAATGAATGGATGAAGGAATATATAATGAAAGAAAACATATGTGACGGAGTGATAAAGTTTATATGGAAAAAGGATGAAAGAGAAGATATAAAGGAACTGGAGGGCCATAATACAAGTGATTACTGACTATTAAATATTTATGAAAATACTACAAAAAGGATGGAGAAAGTATTGGATGAGGTAGTAGGAAAAATAATTTATGGTGTAAAAGGAAGAGAGGTGAAAGAAATGTTAATTATAGTGACAGAAGTAGTAGACATAATGCTTGGAAAAAAAAGAAAGAAAGAACTAAAACTGATAGGATGGGATGTAGCTAAATCATTTGATAAAGTGAGCCATGAAGCAATGTGGCAGATTTTAGAGTTATATGGTATAGGACAAAAATATTAACATAATAAAGAAATGTTACGAAAATGTATAGGTACAAGTTATGATAAATGCATGGATGTATGGAAATAAATAAGTATTAAGATCAGAGTAAAATAGGGATGCTCAATGGATATGTGTGTATTTGTATTAGTAATGAACGCAGTAGTACAGATGTGCATTTATGAAATGAGGGAAGTAAGATGAGAGGTGGAGGCAAATGTTACATTATCAGTATGTATGGCATATGTAGATTATTTGGTTCTAATAACAAAAACAAGGGATAGATAACTTAAGTTGTAATAAGCATCAGAAAGCAGTTTTAAAAAAGCTGGCCTGCAGTTAAACAAAATGAAGTATAAGGACTTTGGAGAGATGAAAAATACATGCAATATATTTCACAAGAAAGAAGGTAAAGATCTTGTGAGTGACATTTGATGAGTATGAAAGTGTAATAAGTCAATGGAAAGAGATACTGGAACAAATGGAAAAGAGATTTTGAGCTTCATTGTCGGACTCATGGTGAGGAGATGGGTACTTTATAATAAAAAAAAAGTAGAAGGTAGTTTGAATTTTAAAAATCCAGTGACACGCTTAACATCTTTTCATTTATTTTGGATAATGAGAAAGGTAAAAAAAAAAAAACAAAAAGAAATGATAGATGCTATATGAAAAATATAAAAATATATTTAAAGAAAAAACAGGGAAAAGAAAAGAAAAAAAGGATAGAATGGAAGAAAAATAATATTCCAAAAATGAAATTATGAAAGTTAAATGTAAGTGAAGTCAGGGAAAAGAAAAATGGTATAATATGGTTTTAGAGGGGTTTTTTTTATGTGTACCCATGGAAGAAATTAAAAGACAATGGAGAAAGGGCAATAAAAGAAGGAAAAGGTTTGAGAATTTTTACAAAGCTGAGAATTTTTGTGGAGAATTGTATCAGACAAGATAGTGGTAAAAGAGAATATGCAACATAAAGTGATGGAGGCAAGAAAACATGTTAAATGTAGTGGAGAAGAAACAAAAAGAATAAAGAATTTTGGGAAAAGTTTAAAAATGAATATAGATGGAAAAGGGTTAAATTTAGTAATCTGAATATGGTATTACATGGGAGGTATGATAAAGTAAAGAAATGTGATATTGATAAATAGGATAAAGTACTGTTTGTGACAATGAAGGTGTTATGAAAAAATATTGAGAATTTGTTATATAACAAGAAGTTGATAACTTGTCCTTTTGTGTTGATAACTTGCAAATAATGTTAAGTATGAATGTAAAATATAAGTCTGTAAATAACTATTTTTTTATATATATATAATACAAAATGAATGCAAATGTTAATAAAGTACACCACTCTTTTTGAAAGGTGCCATGGGATTTTTTGCATCCATCTTAGCTACTACCAACTCAAGCAGACGGGACCAAAGGATAGCACACTCAGGAGTGCAGCATCCCCCCTAAGACTGCAATGCAGTACCAGAAATCACAAAGGTACCAATTTGACTTTCTCAAAGGAAGGCCCACCTCTTTAACCCCATTAGTTTCATTGAAGAAGTTGCTGAAACAGTGGCTAGAGGTTATACATTTTATATGACATATCTGGGCTTGTTCAACGGCTTTAACACTATCTTCATGCAGCATTTATTGACATACTTGTAAATCTGAATATAAATCCTTCTTTGTACAGTTGATAGCTGACTGTTTGTCTGACAGAACCTATGTCATTAGAGTCACAATATCACTTCTAAAGCAAAAAAGTTATTACAGGGCATAATGTTGGGCCCTCTCCTATCCAGTATCAATTTATCAGGTCTTCAGGCCAATACTCCTGGTCTATGGTTATCTAAGTTTCCAGACAACTGTAAATTGGGTGTTGCTGTTCAATCTTCCAATGACCACATTAGCAAATGGTGCAAGGAAAATGGTCTCAAATTATATGTGAAAAAATTGTAGTATGATTCATTTTGGTAAACAAGACATTTCCACATACTATATAGGTGACATACCCCCAATAAAACATTATTGTAAGGGAGCTAGGCACTCTTGTTGAAAAAATATCGTTTGATCATCATGACTCTACAGTAGTTCAGAAAACCTTCCATCAGTCTCATCTATTTACTAAAAACATTTCACCTGAATCCAAAGAAGTCTGAGTTCTCCTTTACTCATATTGTATCAGACCCATCATTGAATATAAGGCCTATTTTGGCTTGTATTTTTCTAACCATATCACTTAGCTGGAGACTCATAACTAGAAAGATCTATGGCTTCAAAAACCTTAGTTATCAAGGCAGACTGGCAGCCCTCTCCCAGTATGCAATGTTACAGACTCCTCTGTGGAGATCTGTATCTAGCCTTCTGAGCCAGGAAAGACCAAAGCTCCTGTACCTTTATAGAACAAATTAATCCTCAAGTACCTGGGTAAAGGAAGCAAACCCTCACAACAGATGAATAAGACACATTGGTATAATATATTCACATCCCAATGTATCCCCCACCCCTGAAACAAATGTCTACTACATGTCAAAATTAGCACCATTGCCACCTTCAAGGTAAACCTAGATAATTGGATGGGCAGTCTCAAATTCTCCCTGGGTCTATTTTGTCTTGCCCTTCATAAGGCTCTAGGCAACTTTTAAATATGAGTTATTAATTAGACTTGTAATGATCTGCAGGCTGATTGCCTTGTACTTGCCTATGAACTTATAAAATATTCATGGACTTTGTTAAGTGAACCAAGACAAGAACACCAGCAAGATTCTGACAGTATTTTAGTAGCAAATATTAAGCATGATATGATTACAGTGAGAATACTAATATTAATTATCTTAATTTTCGCAAGTTATAAAAGTGCAACAGTAGGGTGTACTTGTCTGATGTGACGTACAAGGAGAGAAAAGTGGGGGCAGAGAAAAAGAGAGAACAAGACCATTAATGAGAATCAGACAAAGACAGGGAAGTACAGAGACAAAACAAGAAGTACAACTGGCAGAACAGTGAGACATTCACTGTAACAAAGAAGGAGCAAAGTCAGACAGATGCGCTACTCGATTTCCAACAAATATTTTATTTTATTGCATTTACATTTTGTAATAAGTTGCATGGAGTAGGTTTCTCCTGTTTGGGGATAAAATTGATAAGGATATTTTTGGTTATAACTGAGAAGATCATAAAAAGTAAAAGCTGAAATGAGCAGGACAAATCTGATTAGGAGTTGGAGTGATCTTGCATTCATTCTTGTTTAGTTTGTTCATTTAAAACATTGGTGAGGTTCTATAAAGGAGTAACTCTGTCTTCTGTATGACACTAGAACTGAAATAGATGAATGCTTCTTGAGGGTAAATACATTTTTTTAGACAATGCTGTTTAACTGAATATAGCAGTGTATCATGGCTATCTAAAAAAACTAACTGCAATGTTTGTATCATGTACAAGAACAGAACACTGGAGATGGTTACAGTGGCAATAATTCAGTGACTGATTACCTCATAATGAACAATCCAAAAAGTAATAATTTGTCAGTTTAGAAAATAGCTGATACTGTAGGAAAGGTGAAAAATGTTTAAAATGTTCAGGAAAGGTGAAAATGTTTGTCTGAACTGTTTTTGCCACATTTTACTGTATACTGTACCAGTTCAGCTATAGTATAGCCCAGTTCCAGGTTTGCTGTTTCTCAGCTTGTTTTGTAACTTCTGAGCATCACATTCAAGCCATCTTTATTGGTGAAGGCCTGTCTGCACCCTTGTGAGAGGAGAGTGCTATCTGGTTCCCTTTTTATCAAGGGTGATTGGAATAGTGCTCAGAGGCATCTTTACTGGCTAGTTTGAGTTAAAAGGGTTATCTCTTGTTTTGTTTAAAGCCAGTGTTTGCACTTGTCTGGGTGTAGCGCACCATCGTGCACTGCCGCATAGTGGTGGTTACCACTGGCGGTTTATACACAAACGTATTGCTTATTAAATTTTCCCTTCGCACTTAATCTGTGGTCCTCCAGAGGTTTTTCGCAGCCTGCTCTACTATCAGGTGGACCATTAAGCCTAGCCTCAGAGGTACCAACACACCTCTCACCCACTAGCCATTCCTAATTGTGACCTCTTTTCCTGACCATAGAAATTTACCTAACACTATGGATGGACAATTTCTCACAGTTTTCCCAGCCAGCTTGGTCAACATGGGCATCCTAAGGCAGTGTGCTAACTGCCTCATGTTCACTGACAACCCCTCTACTTCTAGTCCACACAAACTCAACATGTGAGAGATGCAACTATATTAAGAACCTTGAATCCAAGCTCTCTCGCACACCAGTTAATACACATGACAATGAGCTGGTTGTCAGCATGCACACCTCACATCCTACTCCACACATACCCACTTCACACATATCTACATATGCAGAGATCCTCAACAAAAATATACCTAAACATCAGAGACCTCCTAAACACAAACGAATTACACATACTTCCTCTGCAGAATACAGTACGCATAATAGCTCATATATCAGTATCTCATCCATACCTCTCAACCTCTTAGAGCAAGAAATCTGGACAAAGCCATAAATAATGAGTGGACAAAGGCCCAAAACTAGGGACAATTTTTAGATATTGCTCTTACAAACTTAGAAGGTTGATAGAATCACGTTTTGCATTAGCATGAATTTTCTGAAGGTTATGAAGCCTGAAACTCAAATGTCTTTCATTATTTTCTGACTTCAATCCTCAATTATCTGCCAATGTTATTTTCTGACTTCAATCCTCAATTATTTGTCAATGATTTTCCAGAAAACAGCAATTTTATGAGAAACAAACCAAAAACGTGAGGGAAAAATCTGGACATTCTGTGAAAATCTGGACAGTTGAGAGGTATGTTCTCACCCGTCAAATCCTTAAGGCAAACCACAAAACCAGACATAATAGTCATAGGTGATTCCACTATGAGACACACAGATGTCCCTCTCACCAGGCTGGATAAGGAAGAGGTCACAGTCAGCTGTCTGTCAGGTGCCAGAATACTCTGTATCACACAGGCACTCAAGTCTCTCAACAACAGGTACTGTTATGACTCCATCATAGTCCATGTTGGTGTGAACAACTTGAGACATACCTCTCTGAACTATATGAAGAGAGACATGACTGAGCTCTCAGACTATGTGTCTCAGGTAGGTATGTCCCTAGCCTTAAGCAGCATTTTACCTTCACCTAGGATGATGCCTCAATACAAACAGAAAATGATTGACTTCAATAACTGTCTTAGTTTCTGGTGTCATTCTAAGGGGATCCAGTATCTCTCAGTCTGGGATGACATGATCGGCAGACCTCACGGTTTTGCCAGAGATGGTCTTCATCTGTCACACTTGAGATTTTGGTTACTGGCTAAGGCTCTTGCCACCCCCATAGTGCCTTTTTTAGGCAGTGTCTCAAGGACAAAATTCCCAATGTAAAAATTCCATCTAAAACAACCTCAAGGTTATGCTGCTAAATGCCAGGAGTCTTAACATGAAACTGCACTCACTGGAAGCAGTCCTGACCTTGGAGGACACAGATACCTGGTTCAAGGTTGTGAAGAGTACCCCAGCTATACCGGATTACACCTTCTTCCACACATTCATATCACAAACTGAAGGCATAAAAACTAAAGGAGATGGTGTATCAATTTTCATTAAAGATAAATACACCTCCAGATTGGTCAAACAGCAAGATTCACTGTAGATACTTCAGGTGGAATTAACTGTTGGTAGGACACCTGTTCAAGTCATTGCCAGCTACAAGACCCCCTCCATGAATCAGGACACCCACTTGGCCTATTTGGATCTACTTGAGTCTATCAAGATACATCCAAAAACCATAATTTTCTGTAACTTTAACTACCCATCCATTAACTGGGCAAATTACTGGTGCTTAAACTCACTTACCCAAAGGTTCCTCAACTTTATTAACTCCAGTGGCCTGGACCAGCTGGTTGACACGCGCATAAGGGGTGCTAACATTCTGGATCTGGTGGTTACCAATATAGGGGACCACTGTAGCACCCCCACTGTGAGGTCTTCCCTGGTGAGATCTGACCACAAATCAGTTGCATTTGAAGTAACTATCACACCTAATCCCCCTAGCAGCAACTAAACTAAAAAACTTCTCCAAAGCAGATTATAACCTCTTACAGGATGGTATAAATAGCTTTTCTGTATCTCCCCCCTCAGATTGAACTGGCAGCTATGCCAAGTTCTACATCAATGCTTTATACAAACACCTGTATAGCTGCATTGACTCAGCCATACCTAATAGGACCAAAATAAGCTCCTCAAGGAAGACCAAACCTGCCTGGTGGACAACTGCCATTAACAGGCTTTACAATAAGAGGAAGAAATTGCTATCTAAGAGTAAGAGGGAGTGAGCTGTAAACTGGAAACACTCCCTCCTCAGCTTAACCAAGCGAATAAGACTTCTTATGAAGTCCTCCAAAACAAACTATGAATCCAACTTAGCTTCCTCAACTAAAGACAACCATAAGGCATTCTTTAGTTACATCCAGATTTGTGCCGAACTGGTAGTTAATAATACCACATATAATGAGCCTGTGGACATAGCTAATCTGTTGGCTGACAGGTTCTGTGAAAACTTCACTCCCCTGTCCCCACCACATGTACCCCATGACATCCCTGCCACCTGTCCACTTCCTTGTATCTCTACAGAGCAGGTCATTAATGCCCTCTCTAAGAACAATAACACAGCATCTATGGGACCTGATAACATTCCAGGCTGCTTCCTACATGGACTCCAACAATAATTAGCAAAACCATTGGGTACTGTTTTCAGTTGTCACAACTGAATGGAAAACAGCCACTTTTATTCCCTTGCACAAAGGTGGTGCTTCCACTGATCCCTGGAACTACAGACCTATTAGCCTAACTACCCTTATCTGCAAGGCCATGGATAAATCATCATGGACCTTATCAACAAAGATATAGGCAATCTCCAAACACTTGACCCTACTCAGTTTGGATTTGTCAAAGGGAGATCATGTCTGTTAAAACTGGTGGACTTCTTCAAGACAGTCACCAAGGCCCTGAATGAGAGGAAATCTGGGCATACAGCCTACCTAGACTTAACCAAGGGTTTTGACACTATCCCCCACTCAGGCATCATTGACAAACTCACCCAGCTAGGTATCAACACTTATATCATTAGCTGGGTCACTAACTGGCTCATTGATAGAACCCATATAGTTAAAATAGGGGAATCCACCTCCAACAGCAGACCTGTAACCAGTGGTGTTCCACAGGGATCAGTCCTGGGACCTCTACTGTTTGGAATCTATTTTTCAGAAGTGCAAAGTTTGCTGATGACTGCAAACTGTGAGCAGTCATAGAATCTCCAAATGATGTCAACATCCTCAAGAGGGTCTTACAAAACAACTGATGAATGCCAAAGTCCTGGCCTTAAACTCAATGCAAAAAGATGTATTATCATTCCTTTCAGTAAGGGCAATTTTCCAGCTAACTACCACATCAATAGCAAAACCCTAAGTACGCATTCAGTGGTGAGAGACCTGGGCACACAGGTTGACAGCAACCTCACCTTTGACCTCCATGTCTCCACAGTGGTAAGAAGGGCATTCTATATTGCTCTTCTCATAAGTAAGGGTACTGCTTCCAGAAAAAAAGAAGTTATAACCACCCTGTACTCTTCCCTCATCAGGCCAATAATTGAGTACACTGCCCCTTTTGGTATGTACCATTCCAAGCACCTGCAGCAATTAGAGAGACAACAAAGGTTCCTCACATGGAAAATTCTAGGTCTTCAGCATCTATCCTATGTGGATTGTCTGAAATCACTGTCACTTTATTCTGTTTCATACAGACTACTTAGAGGCAATCTCTGCCTTGCATACAAGGCAATCTCTAACCCTGCTGTAATGGAAATGCTGCATATCTGTAAATCAAATGGTACACAGGTTACTCACTGTAAAGACCTTAACCTGGTATGTGACATTAATAAAACCTGTTTGAGGGACAGATTTGTCTCCCAGACGTTAACACATCTTTGGAACAGACTCCCACTTCATGTCAAGCAGAGCACCTCATTGGCCCTATTCAAACGCAGTCTGGACGATTGGATGGGCAACCATAAATTCACCCCGGGGGTTCCACCTGTATCCCTCTTGGACAAGGGAAATAGGTGCTGATCATGGAAATAAGGGTAGAACTTGGCTAGGCTTGTAAGGGTCCTAAGGTCATTAGCCTGGTAACTTCCTATGATCCTATGAAGGCGAAGAAATATAAGGCTGAATTCCATAAAGTTTGCAAAATCTGGGAAATTGCATTGATATCAGCACAAAAGTTGCAGATGGCCTGTATTATGTAAATATGCCTCAGTGACCTTAAAATTTCTCAGTGGATAACAGACTTTCTCAGCAATGGCACACTCAGTCAAAGTTACTCCATAAGTTATAAAAAATGCCTCACAAAGAGTGATGTAGATTAACAAAGTTATGGAAATACTATCCCAGTCTAAGCTGTCTGACATATCTACGACAGAATCTCTCCAATAAGTTTAGACACAGCTATGGAATATCTCCATAAGTCCTTAATTATAAAAATATGTTAGCCCTCACTTACAGACTCCAATGATATCCATAACATTTATAATAAAAAAAATAATAAAGGTGAAGGGCAACCATATCCACATTGCCACAGCTAACAGTAGCTAACAATTGGTGTATGGCATGTGTTGGGAACATAGGTAATGCACACACCTAAGGAAATAGGGAGATAGAAAAGCAGATGTGGGGTACAGGTAAAGAAGAGGGACACACAAGAGGTATATTGGGGTAGGAAAATCTCAAGGACAGTTAGAGGGGAAAGGGCAATTTTGTTTGTGTGAATAGGTCCCATTTTTTTATTTTTTAAGAATAGAAGGAAAGGTAAAGACAGGAAAAGAGGCGAAGAAGGTTATTACAGCAGGTATACCCATATAACAAATATCACAACACATGACAGAAAAGGTTGGAAATGAACAGTAAAGACAGGGAAGTTACACTGACAGCACAACACAGGTAATAGAAAGTTGATAAACAGGGTGTGGATGCATACCAGCCTTGTTGAAATGCAGAAATACATATGTACCTATGCACTATCATGTCATGGCATGTTACAAACTGTGTGGCAGTCATGCCTGGATGTGTCTGACCAATGGTATTTGAGTGCTGTAGGATAATAAATAGGGATCAGATTACACATTGGATGAATAAACACACATCCAAGTAGTCTGTCAGCAGTGTAAGTGCAAGTCAAACAATATCACAGATGAGCAAATGCAGCTCTTGGTGTGATGGTGAAGACCAGCAGAAGACAGAACAGAACCTTCAACCATGCATGTGAAAGGCAAATGACCAAGTACAGTGCTAAACAGCAGTACTAGAGCAAAACAGCAAATTGGCTGCTACACAACCCTAACAGATGTGTAATCTCAGAAAAAGGAGGTGGTGTAGCCATGCTCTGCTCTGAACAACTAAACCGCTACCCCATCCACCCATCTACCTGATTTTCACCCTGTCAAACTATTAATACTTAATTGCCACATAAACAGCCACAACAAATTTGCTATTGCTTCCTTCTATAATCCACCAGACAAAAATATTCCTTTTCTTGAAAACATACTGTCCTGGATCTCACAAAACATACCCTATGAAACTGTCCTACTGGGTGATGCAAATATTGACTGGAAAACGCTAAGCCCAAACTCCCCTGACCAAAGCATCAGTCTCTACAGATTTACCCAGCTCATCACAACCCCAACTCGCTTGAATAAACATTCCAACCATCCATACCCAAAGACACTCTCCACAACTTTATAAAGACCTCATCTTTGTAAAGACTGCCATAAACTCTCTAGCTTCAACTCCACAACATTTAATGAAAGACTCTCATCAATAAACTGGAACAGCCTGCATAGTCTTCCCCTTAATGACGTTGTGCTAAAATTCAAACATATTCCTAGACATCCTCAACACACTAGCACCCCTACGGAAAATCAGCATAAAATCAGATTATGCCCTCTGGCTTACAAAAGATACTCAGTCCCTTATGCACAAGAGATTCAGCTTGCAAAACATGGCTAAAATCCAAATTCCCTACTCACCATCAAATGTTTAAAGAACTTAGAAACTGTACAAAAAGCAAGTCTATAATGACAAGAAAAAAATTTAACTATAAAAGCCAAACTAGCCATCACTCAAACCCTAAAAAAACTTCTGGAGAACTTTCAACTTTATCATTCACCCCAGAAGTCCTCAAACTCCTAATCCATACCCTAACAATTCAGCACAGGATACTGCCACCATCCTCAACCACTACTTCATTGATAATATCCATAAACTGGCCAACACTGACCAAAACTCCCACCTGACAATCCCTCCCCAAAAACCTTCTAACCAAACTCTCCTCTGTCTTAAACCTATTCCCACGTCTTATATAAAATCTCTCCTCCAAAAACTGAAACCATGCTCTCCTTCTGTTGATAATGTATCCCCTTTCTCAAACTTGCAGCTGACTCTATAGCCTATCCAGTTTCTATACTTATCAATAGATCAAGTCATGAAGCCACTGTTCCTGATGTCTGGAAATATTTCTGTGAAATACCCCCTCACAATAGAGTCAACTCCACTAATCCATCTAACTTTAGACATATAGCTATTCTCTCCCATCTATCAAAAATCCTCTAAAAATGTATACACACATAGCTGCTCAAATTTCTTATCCATGAAAACCTACTGACATCTACCCAATATGGTTTCCATCCAAACCGCCATACTACTACAGCCCTTTTATGTTTCTCTCATTCAATAGCTGAGCTCGTGATAATAACAAACTTGTCTCACATCTATTCTTAGACCTGTCAAAAGCCTTTGGCATTGTATCCCATTCTAAACTCCTAACCAAAATAGCTAACCTTAATCTCTCTCTTGCACTCTTGAATGGTCCTCCAGCTATCTCCCAAATAGACTGCAGGCTGTAAGATGACACTCCTCCTGCTCCCCTTTCCTCCCCATCCATACTGGTGTTCCCCAGGGCTCCATCCTGGCACCCTTTCCTCCCCATCCATACTGGTGTTCCCCAGGGCTCCATCCTGTGACCCCTTCTATTCAACATTTTCACTAATGACCTTTATACCTCTTGCTATCACTCCTCTCTCATTCAGTGTGCTGATGATTCTGCACTGATCTCCTCTTCTGAAAGTATCTCTCAACCTCACACTCTTACCCAAAATTTGTGTCACACTTTTACCCCAAATTTGTTTCCCTCTGTAGAAAGTTTACTCACTGAAACCAGCTATTTAAATCCTAAGAAGACTAAACTTTTACTCTTTCTCCCAAAATCGCTTTCACAACTCAAAACCCACCTTTACCATTTCATTCTTAAATAAAATCATCATTAATGTAGAATCCCACACAAAGCTACTTGGTATGATAATAGGTGATCAATTAAGACTTGGCCTCCATCTCCAACAATCCCTTAAAAAAACAAACCAAAGACTTGGTCTCCTTTTTAGGAACAAAACATTCCTAACTCTAAACTCTAGTTTCTCCTTTGCTCAAGCTTATTCCAAGCCTTTTTTATGCTGCTCCAATCCTTACAAACCTTCAATCTTCCTTAATTACTAAGCTGAAACAGGAATACAATAAAATTGCAAAATTTGCTGCAAGCCTACCACATACCTCTCACCACTGCTTGGCACTGAAGAACCTTCAGTGGATTGAATTCCCACATCAATTTCAACTTTCACAACTCCACATAAATCACTTCTTTCTCAACAAATCCTCAGTCTGCCCCTCCCTATCCAATCTTGTGTCATACTACACCACATGTGCCTACTCAGTAGTACAGACAAACTTCTACAAATATGTAAACACAATAAAACTATTGGTAAAGTATTTTACAAATGCTCAGATTCTCATAACTGGAAAAAACTCCCACTCAACATAAGATGCATTACACACTCCAATAGTTTCAATAAACAGCTAAAAAAATTGTCTAGCTAAATCATGAATATGCCCCTTCATGACCCCACATAAGCTCTTACCTCTTCCTTCTGCTCCTAATTTCTTGCTCTGCTACTTTTACCTGCAAAAACTTTCATAATGTTACGGCTTAAGCAGCTTTACACTCTATTTCTTAAGTAATATCAATATGCATAAAGTTAATTTCCTTTTATCAGTTTATTTTATGCAACATAATTATGTTTATAATTTTTTGCCATTGTTTTGCTTTTTGTCTCTGTCTGTTTTTGCTTTGCTTATTTTTACACAATATCTATAAGTTTTTAATTTGTTCATTTTTATTTTTATATAATTGTATTAGTATTTAGAGCTTTTCTCCTTGGGTCTCCACTAAAAATGGGCTTGAGCTCAGTTGTACCAACCTGTTTAACAAATGTCAGAATAAATAAGTAAATAGCGGAATGCATATACCATGGAATGCATATACCACAGAATGCATATACCACGGAATGCATATACCACACACATATGCCATGTCAAAGGCAACACACAGCTGTAGGCGTATATGTATGACCTTCAGTGGCCTAACAGGAAATGATTTGAAAGTAATGTCAATACACATGCACACAACAATAACTTCCAATAATAATCTATGGTCACAAATCTAAGATTAATATATAAACAGTATCCGGTTGTGCACATGAATTTCAACAACATACACTGGTTACAATGAAACACACAAGTGTAATAAGAACAAGGATGCATTGTAAGCAGCAGCCAGTGACTTGTGTGCAGATGTCCTACATTGTATGATGGCCACAATGTACACTGGTTACAATGTAACACACAAGTATAATAAGAACAAGGATGCATTGTAAGCAGCAGCCAGTGACTTGTGTGCAGATGTCCTACATTGTATGATGGCCATAATGTACACTGGTTACAATGAAACACACAATTGCAACAAGAACAAAGAATGTACTGCAAGAAGTAGCCAGTGACTTGTGTGCAGATGTCCTGCATCTGTATAGTGGCCATAGAGTTGGAACACATTGACCATGTAACAAAACAACTTCATGAGAATGGATGAGAATTCCAACAAAAGAGAACATATACCACGCATATGTGCAAAATATATGACATACCTATAAAGGTGGAAGGGAGGTGGACAACATGGGCCCAGATCAAGAGAGACATGGCATCAAATTTCCATAGGCAAATGATAAAGCAGGACAAAAAATGTAAGGTTAAACATTGCAAATGAATGTGTACACCACATAGGGTGTTGATGAAGTTAATCCAAACTACACTGAAGTGAATGGCTGATGTACGTCACAAGGGCAGACTGCATTGCAGACATTAACAAAAATGGGCATGCATAAATCACACACATAGCATTGTGCAATCCTATAACACCAACACTCATATGTAAGCAAGTTAAGAATTGGTATCACATACACATATACTGTCATGCCAATGTAAAACAGCATGTAGAATAAACACCTGTGGTTAGATATCAAGGACCGTGGGTATGACTGAGGAAAGGAAAGTCCTTTAAATAACCTCATAGTACATTAATATGAAGTCAGTGATGCTCACAGTCCCAGGGCATGATGGGGTTTCTGTAGTGATTGGAATATGTGAAGAGACATGTACATAAATCAGTGCATATGTACATCATTTGCTGAAAGGTGCAAATTTATGTGAATAAGGAATGGATGTGGAAATGTACCATAAGTCAAAGAAGGCATACTGTAATGTTAATGAATAAATTATCATTACTACTGTGTATATATTAATGTTACATTGGTGTTCTATGCATTCAGTAGAAGAGGACTGCCAATAAACATAACATACATTTATATGATATAACATGACATCAGCATTGCCAACATATGCCACTTATACTGCTAATATGTCAGTGGGACAGTATGGCAGCTGTCATCCTAAATACAGAGACAAGAACATGTTCTTCTATTGAACATATATAAGATGGCAATCCACAAATCATACCCATATCACTGTGGTATTGGTGGAATATGGGCAAGATGTTGTTTGCAAGTTGCTGTCAGTATCATGTATGTTTACAGTGGAATTGTTACAGCAGTAACTGCATGTTAACTGCCAAAACTCACGGTCAGCTAAATGTTGAATGAAAGTCTAATGTGGAAACATGTCACACACACATTGAAACATAGTGTTAAATGTCACATGACATCTGCAGTGTACATTTGGATCTCTATCACATAAGCATGGCACCAAAATGCTATGCATGTACAAGTGTGCATACACAGTCCAATCACTGATAAGACAAATATCATGGTGGCAGCAGTACACAAGTTTATCTCACAGACAATACTTACAATGCTGAGGGAGCCATCCTGATGGGGATGAACATCACAAATGATCTGACAGGCTGTCTCCCTGAATGAGCCATGCATAGCCCATGCCATGTCACGAAAGAAACTCCACATCTTGTTCTTCATCTGTGTATTAAACACATTAGTGATCACCTCTGGAATCTGCTCCCACTAATCACCTTGTTGGGGTGCCTGGCATCATCTCCTCTGGGGTGCAGCAGGGATGATGGTGCATGCAGTTCCAGCTTCCTTGTCATCATCTTCATCTTTGTCATCCTTGTCTCTGTCATGGTCATTATCGGAGGACTCAGACAGTGGTCTGGCATGCACTTGTACAGCATTACATACCCACTGTGTCACAATGAACAGAGAGAAAACAGTCAGTATGAAACCCTGCAATCTGTTATGACCATAGTCAAGTGTACCACTATATGCAATGTATGTCAGTAATCAAAGCTATGACAATGAAAAACAAATGTCTATCAGACCACACATTCCTGTGAAAATCATAGCTGACATTAAACTGAAACTGATGTGCACATCTGCAATCTAACAAACATTAAGCAACAGGCTATCATCATGTGATGTCTATATATGAGAATAAAGGTATTTTGGGTGTCATTAAAAATGCATTCTCAGATTAAATTACCTAAAATGATTATGAAGGGCAAGTATAATAAACAGAATTGCTGCTAGTGGATGGTTTATTATGCACACAACATTCTCTATCCTGTTATCTATACTTATAGATGTTTTCAATACAGGAACATGTCAGGGTCACTGTATCCATTACATAACATGAGAAGCTTACTCAAGGCCATGCCATAACATGCATAACACAGCTTACCAGAGTAAATACTGACATGACCTGAACACTTGTTTATCAGCCATCATTATGGTTGACAAGCATAGACAAAGCCAGCAGACTTACATATCCTGACGTTAAAAGTGAAGCATGACACTGCATCATGCAATGTTAAAAGAGAAGCATGACACTGCGTCACGCAACATTAAAAGAGATGCATGACACTGCATCATGCAACGTTAAAAGAGAAGCATAACACTGAGTCACGCAACACTCACATGTGTCTACTTTGCAAAACACTGTAAAAATAGCAAAGTAACATTTGTAGTGAAACCTGTATTGTTTAATGCCTGTGATGTATGTCCCAGTACATTGTCCAGCTGACTGTCTTACAGAATATCACTATTTCCATGTTTCTTGTATTGTATGTGTGCCCTGGACATTTATGTTGGTGTGTGAATGTCAATTGTATTCCATATGTCTATGCATCTAATGAGTCAAATGAACATCCACCAATTAACATATTGGTATAGTGAAGCTATAGTGACATGACAATAAAGTGGGGAATATAAAAGTCATATGAAAAACAGCTGAGCAAGGCAACATGGTTATTGGCTCACCTCACATCAATTTTTGGAGTGCAACACAACACACTAGTAATGTGCAGTCCTTACCACAGTGGCAGTCTGTGACACATGAAAATATAATACATTTTATGCAAACAGTATTGTCTGTCAACAAATGTATGAGTGTTCTACGTACATTTATTAGCAATCACTACCCTATAAAATGCAAACCGTGTGATGCTGTTTGCTGATTACATAACAGAGAGTTAGAAATGCTGAAAAGGACTGCCTGTATGTACCACAATCCCTAAACACAGGGTATAAGTATAATTAACTATACCATCAAAGGTGTTGCAGGCAGATGCAATATCCATGTTGAACTGAACAGCATGCCAGACAGTCCACCAACAGTGTGAACACTGACACAGAAGACACTCCTTCAGTATGTGAATAGGCTACACACAACAGTTGAGTCACTGAAAACCACATCAACACATACAAGTGTACCTCTACATACATTATGAACAGCAGAGGCAAAAAACTATTACCTCATATGCAAAGCATCTGCATCAAAAGTATTGTGACAGTTGGAGCAATAACTGCCATTTAGGTTGTGGCCTACACTTCAAAACTTCTTCCACACACATGGCTTGCTGCTAAATGATATGTAAACATAGTTGTAGGAAATTTATACTCGTGAATACCTTTATTGTCTGACTATTGCACTTACCTTACCTTGCACCCCCTGTTCAACGTTCGCAAACAACTATAGACCTGAATGTTATTACAGCACTAGATCTAGTGGATTTTCCACAATTGAAGGAACAGCCTCTTCCATTTTCCCAGCAGCAGCAGAGAGCAAAAAGTTACCAAAATTACACACAGGGCAAGAAGGCGAATTGCAGACCAGTAACCCAGAGTCAGATGAGAACTTGGATGAAACAACAAAACTAGTATTTAATCTATCTAAATATGAACTTACTGACAATGGACTTTCAGTATTGAGTAAAGGACTAACATTTATATCAGCACAGTATTTGGACATTACACAAACATTATCTGAATTTAAATACTTTGTTAGTTCCCTAAATTTAAATATTTTATTTGGCACACAAACAGATTTAGTATATATGCACTTAGAAAAAGAAGTATGTTTATACCTAATAGTAATCCAACTGTGCAAACCTTTGAGATGGCTGTTGTGCATGAAATATACTAATTGTATCAACACAAAAATGTGAGTTCTTTTCATAATTTAACCTTACAGCAATCACAAGCTATAAAGTTATTAGTAAACAACACTCAAATTGTAATTAAGAATGCTGATAAAGGTGGAGGTATTGTAGTACTGGATACTGAATATTATATTAATATCATGCAACAGATGTTAAATGGTGAAGAGTATGCAAAAATAGCCAGATGTGAAAGTAATGAAATTATTAAGTCAATAATACATCTGTATGAAATATATTTAAATAAACAGATTGGATTTAAATTATTTAATTATTTAACTGCAACCTCACCTAGAATACCAGTCATCTATGGTGTCCCAAAAATATGTAAATCTTTAATCACACTGCCAATGAGACCAATAGTATGAGCACATGGCTGGGTCACTGAGCCCATTTCCATATATTTGGGTATACAGTTAAAGAAGGGCTTAGAAAATACAGGCATGATAATAAAAGACACAGCAGACTTCTTAAAAACATTTATCCCAATTGGCTAAAGACAAAGATCTTTCCAATTGTTATTTTATTACACTAGACATTGATTCATTATTCACAGTCATACCTAATCAAACTGGTATAGAATATGTCAAACACTATTTGTTGGCACCATCTGATTTATTTATTTATTTATTTCCAGTTTGATTACCGGGGAAGCCCTCTGGGCCCATAGGACCCATTTTCAGTGGAGGCCCAAGGAGAAAAGCTCCAATAAACATAATACAGTACAAATATAAGAGATACAGCGATACATAGTATAGGACATACAGGGAGATGCATAGTATAGGACAGTTACATAATATGCACAGAGTAACACATATTCAAACAAAATAGCTTAAGGTTGTTCTGAGGATTATGCAGATACATTTAAGCAAACACTCTAATCAAACACAGCAATAAAATAAGGGTAGGAAACACTTTGCATGCACTCATTTTTTATGCTATTTACAATATTTACTCAGTTTTGGTGTGTGTTAGGTACCTCTCGGAAATGTGGAGAGCTTAGACACACTCATGGTGTAGTAAATATAGGAGATTTAGAGAGGTTAGGAACCTGTGCGGAATCCTCATGGGGGAAAATACTTAGAAATTAGGTAGGGTGATGGCAGGTGCATTTCCATTTAGTGGACAGGTGTTTGAAAAGCTGGGATTTAAAATTATCTAAGGCTGGTATAGTTCTTAGTGTGGGAAGAAAGGAATTCCATTTCTTGCCTATAGAGAAAGAGAGGAGTAGTTGGCCAGCAGGACATTTAGGCTTGTAGATAGCTATAAAGTTTGGATGTTCAGGGGTGTATGGGGGAAGGATATTTGCTAGAGCAGGGCATTTAGTAGGGTGAAATATAATTCTGTGTGCAGTGGTGAGTTGGAGGTAGTTTAGGTAGTTTGGGAGTTCTAGCCAGTTCAGCGATTGTAGGGGAAGGCAGTGATGGGTGGAATTCCTGGATTTGGTGGCAAATTTAGAGATTTTATTATAGCAGTTTTCTAGTTTAGAGGAGATGGAGGCGGACAGGTTGGTTAGGAGAGGGGCTCCGTATAATAAGGAGGGAAGAAGGTAAGTAGTGGCCAGAGTTTGCCTAGTTAAGTTTGAGAAAAAGTGACTATTCCTATATAGCATGCTTAGTTTTGGGGGGGGGGGGGTTCTTAATATTTTGTTGAATGTGGATGTCAAACTTGAGGTACTCATCAATAGTAATGCAGAGCAGTTTAGCATAGGGAACCACTTCTACAGGTGAATTGGATTGACTAAGGACTTTGAAAGTACTTTTGTTATAGGAGTAAGTTTTGGTGGGGGGAGTAACATTTTTGATTTATTAGCATTGAGATAGAGGTGGTTTTGGCGCATCCATTCTTCGGTTATTGAAAAAGCAGTTTGGGTTTTATTGAGCAGTCCAGAGATGTTAGAGGCAGAGCAGACTAAGGTTGAGTCATCTGCGTATTGAATGACTTTAGCATCAGGAATGGCAGTGTGAAAGTTATTGATGAAGATGTTAAATAGCATAGGCCCAAGGATGGATCCCTGTGGTACACCAGTTGGGGTAGGTAAGAAGGAAGAGGTGGGGTTCTTCCATTTAACTGCCCAAGGATGGATCCCTGTGGTACACCAGTTGGGGTAGGTAAGAAGGAAGAGGTGGAGTTCTTCCATTTAACTGCCCAAGGATGGATCCCTGTGGTACACCAGTTGGGGTAGGTAAGAAGGAAGAGGTGGAGTTCTTCCATTTAACTGCCCATGGGTGGATCCCTGTGGTACACCAGTTGGGGTAGGTAAGAAGGAGGAGATGGAGTTCTTCCATTTAACTGCCCAAGGATGGATCCCTGTGGTACACCAGTTGGGGTAGGTAAGAAGGAGGAGATGGAGTTCTTCCATTTAACTGCCCAAGGATGGATCCCTGTGGTACACCAGTTGGGGTAGGTAAGAAGGAAGAGGTGGAGTTCTTCCATTTAATTGCATGTGATTTGTCTGATAGGTAACTGGAGAACCAGGATAAAGTTTCTGGAGAGAGATGAAGATTTGAGAGATGAGAGAGAAGGTGTTTGTGGGAAACAGTATTGAATGCTTTAGACAGATTGAGCAAAACTGTAGAAACCAAGTGTCCTGAGTCTCGGGCTTGATTGATAGTTTCTAGCAATGTCAATAGAGCGGTTATAGTGCTATGGCCTGGGTGGAAGCCATGTTGGGTTGGTGTTAGAAGATGGTTTTGGTTAAGGAAAGTCATGAGTTGGAGGTGGATGCACTTTTCTAGGATTTTGGAAATTGGTGAGAGCAGAGCATTAGGGCAGAAGTTTGAGATGCTGGTGTTTTTGCCTGGAGGGTTATTTTTGGGGAATGTCTTGGTCAGTGCAGAAATAGTTTCTATGAAAAATGAGTTAAATTCGGAGCCTAGTTCAAGGTCGGATTTACTAAGGTCAGGACAGGGGTTATTCTTGGAGCCGGGATTAAGAAGTGAGTGTATTGAATTCCAGAATTTCTTGGGGGTTTATTATTATTAGACTGGAGCTTGATATAATAGGATTTTTTGTCTTTAGTTATCAGCTGTTTAGCAAGGTTGTGGAGTTCTTTGTATTGGAGCAGGGTATTGGGCAATTTGTTGTTTTGGTAAAGCTTCCATAATTTGTCCCTTTGGAGCATGGTTTGTTTTGTATGTTTGGTTAACCAGGGAGCTGTATTAGTCTTTATGCTTTTGTTTCTCAGCAGGGCAAGAGAGTTTAGAGTGTCTAGGAAGACAAGAGTTGACGTAGTCTATAGCATTGTCAAGAGAAAGGGTGTTTAGAATTTTCCGGTCCATTTGTTTGAGCATGTTAGAGAAAGTTATGGGGTTGAAATTACTGAGGTTATGAGTGAGAATGTATTTGTGCTGATGAGGTGAAGAGGTAGTTGCACGATGAATGAAAGCTGGGAGGTGGTCACTGATGGAGTCAGGAATAGTGCCAGAGTTAGTTATTTTATTAGGGTCAGAGACTAGGATCCAGTCAATAGTGGATCCGGAGGGGTTAGTTCTGTTAGGTTGGGTGATGGGAAGAATCATCTGAGTGAAATTTTAGAGGTTAATGAATAGAGAGGGACTATTAGCTTTATTCCAGTCAATATTTACATTGCCTAGAATGTATGTTTTGTAATTAATTTCAGTAGATGCCCATAGGAGAATGTCTTTGAGGGTAGAGATATTGTTACCAGGAGAGATATATAGAGCAATAATGCAGATATTTTTGTGTTTATTAAGTTTTAGTAGTCCAGCTGTAAGTTTGGTGTTGTTGAACTGAGGGACTGGAATTTAAAGTGGCATTACGGTTAAAAGGTTAGAGTAGACTAAGGCAGTGCTGCCACCTTTTTTGTATGATCAGTCATGTCTGAGAGTATGGAATCCAGGGGGCAGGATCTCGGAATCGGAGATATGAGGTTTGAGCCATGTTTCGGAGATGGCCAGGATGTCTGGTTGGTTATGGTTTAGCCAAGCTTGAAATTGGTGAACTTTGCTGTTGAGACTCTGGGCATTGATAGTGAATATTTTTAGGAAGTGGTGAGGGGAGGAAAGAGATAAGGGGGACGTATTGTAAATAGAGGGACTGGGACCAGGGTTGGGGTGGATGTCCCCAGCTAAGATTAGATTGTAGAAAGAGGTCAATTTTAGCTGTTTAGGTTTACAAAGTAAGAGTTTGGGTTGATCTAAGATTAGTTTATTTTTCAGTTTATTAGCAGAGGTGGGGAAGATTTTAGGGTGGAATAGGTGTAGAGGGTTAGGCTGAATGAGTGAAGGTGAGATAGAAAGGGAATGAGAATAAGAGTGTGGGAGGGGATAGGTTTGTATGGAGGTTATTTTTGAAGGTAATATTGGATAAGTATTAGAGGAGTATGAGGTGGTATAGAATAATGGAATTAGGAGCAGAAAGAGGAAACAGGGGTGTAGATTAGTTGAAGAGGGATGGTTATGTGGAAGAGAGGCTTTAGAAAGAGATATTTGTTTTCATAGAAGTATATGAAAGAAGAGGCGACTTTAATTGTTAGGGAGGAAGAGTGATGTAAGTATGAGGGAAGGACGTAAATGGGCAGAGTAATAGGAGAAGGGTGTCTATTGGATAATAAGTATGGATGGGAGGGGAGAGGGAAGAATAAAAGTAGATGTGCTGGGGTGGGTGGAAATTGGGGGCAGGGTAGGGGAGTGGAATGAGCCCGCAGGGCGAACGGAGTGGGAAGAGCCAGGTAGGTGTGAGAGGACAGAGCAACCAGAAACAAACAGTTAGTAGGCTCTGTAGATGGGACTGAGTGTAGGCTAGAGGGAGGTAGACTGCAGAGATTTAGTAATAAGTAGAGGTTAAGGGCAGAGCTGTTGAAAAACAGGGGTGGGATACAGCATAAAACTAGTTGGCCTTGGGGAAGACAGACTAGGTTGCAGAGTAGCCTTGGGGAGGTAAGGGTCTGTGGTAGGCTGCTAATGTGCTTGCTATGGGTAGGTTATTGTCAGTATTGTAAACATTCCAGGAGCTAGTCTCGATACATACATGCTAGTCTAAGCAGGTTGGAGGAATAACACTATGAAAGGCAGTCCGAGGCAGGCATCCTTTGCAGGGGGTTTTCCAGTTAAGTTTTAAGTTTGATGAGGGGAGGCGCCCAAGGAGCAAGCTGTAATGAGAGAGAGAGAGAGAGAGGTGGTTAGCGTTTGCAGGACAGGTGGGTAAAGTAGACACTTCAGGGGGCTCTAGAAAAAGTTAAAGAGTGAGTGAGTGTAAGTAGGGGAAGCTGAGTAGGGAGTGAGTGGACGTAAGGAGGTACAGCTAGGAAATCATAAAAAGCAGAGAAAATTATTAGCATTCATTTAAGAAGACCTCAGTCAGTCAGTTCATAGTTTTCATCACATGAAAAGCAAGGTAGAAGCAACTAAGCAGCTAATGCAAAAACAGTTATGAAAAAATAAAATACAAGGAGTAACAATCATTCATTAAGCAGACCTCAGTCAATTGTACTTTGCAGCACCAAAAAAGTTATGCAAAAGCAAATAATCCGCTATTGTCTTATATTTAGGCATAGTAGTTAGCATTCAGTCCCAGTATCACAATACAGGCTGCTTACAATGTTGGAAACAATCAGCATTAGCTATCAGCCCTAGTAACACAATCCAAGCTAATTTCAGTGAAAAACAGAAAATGAATAAGCAATTGTTACAGCGTCTAGCCTCAGGAGCTCAATCCGAGCTAATTGCAGTGTTTAAAGGCCAGTGTTTGTAGCATTCAGCCCAAGTAGCTCAATCCAGGTTAATTATAACAGTTTAATGCAATACTGTTAGCTTATAACCCCAAGAGCTCAATCCAAGCTAATAATGACACTGAGTCAATTTTGAAGATCTATCTGTGTTAGTGTTCGGCCCCAGTAGCTCAAGCTGAAGCTAATTAAGCTGTTATACAAGCAGCTTTAGCAGCTTTTGGCCCCAGCAGCTCACACTGAGCTAAGTCCTAAATATGAGACAGGTAAGAGAGCAACTAATGTAGCATTTAGAACTATTATTAGAGCTAGTAGTGCTAGGTTCAGCTGTGATAGCTTTCGGCCCAACAACTCAATTCGAGCTATTTATAACGTGAATAAAAGCAACTATTATAACTGTCAGCCCTAGTAGCTCAATCTGAGCTATTTGTGACAAGAGCAACTATTAAATCTATCAACCCCAGTAGCTCAGACTGAGCTAAAATACAGTGAAAGGAACAAAGTATAGAGACAACTGTTCTAGCGTTCAGCCCCAGAAGCTCAATCCCAGCTAATTACATTGGCAAGGGCAAGGAAATGAAGTGACTGATCTAGCGTTCAGCCCCAGAAGTTCAATCCAAGCCAGTTACAGTGTTTAAAACAGTTGGTTATAGCATTTAGCCTCAAAACCACACTCTGAGTTAACTACAGTACTTCAGGAGCATCAATTTCAGCTTACAGCCCCAACAGCACTTACCTAAAATAGCGCAAATAGAAGGAGCGAACGATTACAGCGTTCAGCCCCAGTAGCTCTCTTGTGAAGTGCTACTATGCTTTAAACAAGATTAAGGCTAAAACATCAATATCGTAACTCAACCTTCCTGCATGTGGCTGTTAGGAGCGAACTTTTATAGCATTCAGCCCCAGTAGCTCTCTTGTGAAGTGCTACTATACTATAAACAAGATTAAGGCTAAAAACATCAATATAGTAACCCTGCCTTCTTGCACGTGGCTGCTAGGCATCCCGTATGTGGTGTTATTCAGTACAATTGCATATTAACTCACAGAATACAAATACCGTAATTATGTGCAAGAAAATGCAGCAGATACAGCATTTAAACATTCATTTACATTTAGCAGCAGATAAAGACCTGCCAGGAGCGATACGAGCAGCCAACCACAGGGAATTGGAACAAGGGAAGCAGACACTTTCCCCTTCACTATCAATCCTTTTAAATATATTATATCTCCCATGTAGAAATAGACAGGGCTTGTGATTTTTTTCCATCTCGTATTAAATAATAACATCATTCTTTTTCAGCGACACTTGTACAAACAAAATAGGGGTGTCACTATGGGCACCCCAGTGGCCAACACATATGCCAACACAGTAATGTTTATCTGGCAGAAATTATTGCTTTTGTCTCAAGAAGACAATCCATATCAGACCAACATTATCTTTCACAAAAGATTTGTTGATCTTTTTTTAATATGGGCTGGAACAGCAACTGTTTTTGAGCAGTTCTTTGACTACATAACCAATATGACCAAATTTTTAAGATTTAAAAAAGAAATTTCAGACCAGCATATTCATTTTTTAGATGTAACACTAATCAAAAATGAAATGAGTAAGATAGAAACAACACTTTATAAAAAACAAGTAAAAAGGAATGCATACCTACATAGGACAAGTATGCATCCCTCGTTTATATTTAATAATGCGGTAAAGAATCAGATGCGACAAGTATGCATCCCTCGTTTATGTTTAAGAATGTGGTAAAGAATCAGATTCTACATGTGGCTAAATTGAACACAGCAGAGAGAAATATTAAAGACAAATGTTTATAACAGCTGAAGAAATTATAGAAAGAGGCTATAAGGCCAAAGATGTGTACTATATTAGACATGAAACTATTAATAAATGAGATAGAGAAGCTAGACTTGTATTCTCTGCTGATGAAACTAAGCTGACAGGCAATAATAAGCATTTATGTAAACATAGGTGTATGCTTATGTACAATAAAAAATGCACAGGCAGTTAAGGCAACTGGTCATAAATACTGGCCCATTATCGGGGATATCCCCGAGTTGAGAACTACTATTATGGATGCACCTGCTTTTGGTTACAACAGGTGCATTAATTTAAAAAAAACATATTATGTTATAAAGATTAGGCTAAGAATTTTATGCTATTTACCAATATAAAACAAGGCTCCTTAAAATGTAACAAATGTGTTTACTGTGTATATATATATATATATATATATATATATATATATATATATATACATACATATAAATATATATATATATATATATATATATATATATATATATGTGTGTGTGTGTGTGTGTGTGTGTGTGTGTGTGTGTGTGTGTGTGTGTGTGTGTGGAAAAATCCTTCAAACACCCTGTTAATGGAAAAGATTTTTTGTTGCAAGCTTATGGGAATTGTGATTTATGAAATTTGATTTACATGGCTAAATGTAATAAATGTGAGGCATACTATGTGGATATGACAAATCATAAGCTAAAGGAGCAGATAGGTAATCACCTATCAGACATTAACAGAAAAATGATTACAAATGCATTTTATAAACATATTTTAGATACTGACATGTCACACTGTTTTAAATTCATGCTTTTACAAATAATTTATGAACCATTACAAGGTGGTGATATAATGCATTTAACTGTTTAGACTTCCTGGATTAAATGTCAACTGTCACTTTGAAAACTGTTCTGAGAGAACTCCATAAGCAAATACACTGATCCAAGGTGTTTTTAATTACTGAATCATGTGACTTACTTATTGTATAAAATGAGCTTTTTTTTACTCATTTCTATAAGTCTGAAGAAGCCTATGAGCAAAGTTTTTACTAGCGTGTTAAAGTTTAATCAGTATTGTAATCATGGTCCTGGTGATTTTATTATTTTATTTTAATGGTACATGATGGGAATTCCTGCATTGTAAGAGGTATAAATGGTAATGTTAAAAATACAAGCCTGTAAAAATGATCACATCTATTTCATTTAAGTAATCAACTTACCTCTCTCCCTGTGCTGCTCCTCCAGCCAAGGATGCACAGGGCACAATTACAACTACGTTCCTCCTCACCTGCAAAAAGTAAATGGCATGTATGAATGATTTAGATATAAGACAACAGTGATATACATTGCTCCGATCAGGTTGTCTAAATTTTAACTTGAAAACGATCAATAAATCATCATATACATTTTGGAATACTGTACACATTCACATATTGGAGAATCAGAGGTTCAAACTGGCAACTTTAAGCTACATTCACAGTCTAACTCTGACACCTACCTGCCTAGCTAATCCATCTTATATGTGATTGCATGCTGAAAATGCAGTGAAAAGAACTGGAGGTACAAATGTGCAGGGATGGGGTACTAAGAGGGATCATGGCTTATGCTTTACAAAAAGTGCAACAAGCTGTACATTTATTAAAATAAAATTTGTAGGCATGAAAACATGTCAGCATAGTGGTCACAACACAACAACACAGCTGTAAACTTTCAGTCCTTAGAGAGTGGAACACTGTCATGTAACACATAGCTCCTGTTAACAGACAACTAGAAAGTGCTGTAGGTCACTGAGACATTCATGTATTTCATGTGGGAGGATGTAAAACATGTACAGATTTTCATTGCTAAGTAAAAATGAATAACTCTAAATTAGCAATGATACCACTGGATGTCCCTGTTCTACAGTACAAATGCATGTCTAACCATGTCATTCTCTCCCAATATAAGGATGAGAAGGGGGCTGAATTCAAATTAATAAATAATGAGTTACACATGAAATTTAAGTTGCAAATTTTAGCATATTCCACAATTTTTTTGCAGAAATATACCAGTCAGTTCCAAGCTTTACACGTAAAAACTATAGTAAAAGAGGTATTGTTGGCAGAATATTATGGATTATGGAGATATTCATTGAAATACAATGAACAATAAAGGTAGTTGGAAGAATGCTGAAAATAACCATTAATATCAATAAGCAGGTATGTAGAGCAACATTTTTGAAAACGTTTAAAAGACATAATGATCAGAATATAACAAGAGCTTTTCCTATGTGTATTTGAACCCCCACCTGCCAGGATATTTATATGGTGGGCTGTTACTTTACAGGTTAAGCTAACACCATCAAGCATTCTTTGTGAACAAACAACTATTGCATGTGTGTATATGTATTCCTGTGGATAACGAATGAATATGAACACATCTGACACATAAACATTATAGGTCCCCATGCTCAAAAACACTGCCAGTTATCATCAATATTTACAACATAGAAGATATATTTAGCAGTCAGACATGCATTGCTGGTATGTTAAACCAACTGGACTTTAATAGTAATGTTCACTTTGTAAAGTAGAATGGACTAACAAAGTTATTTATGAGTTAATATTCACTCTTAGACAGGTACACTAGGTGATAATGTTGAAGTATTGCAGGTAATGGAGAAATGAGCAGTCATCAGTGGTCTAGGTGCTATAGGCTTCAGTGATACATGACCATACTGGATAAGTGAAATGATATTCTTATATGTTAGAAAACAGAAACATCTACAATGTTAAATATTATGTGCATGATAAACATTATTAAATAAATGAATCCCCTTGGGATAGAACCCATAATTACAGGCAAAGCAACTGTCTTGCCTTTTTAGTTATCAAGATAAGCTAATTGTCAGAACAGCTACTTAATGGTTTTAAAAGGCATGTATCTGATATATCTGGGACATAGTTATAGGTCTGATGAAGTGCCTGGTGCTGGGCACAAAAGCACTTAACTTTTATTAAAACAAGTTTTTATTCAGCCTTGTGTGGACTGGTATACAAGTTTTTATTTTTGTTGACACAGCTATATCTCTGAATTTTGTTGGAATGTCCAGGTTTATGTAGGACTGTGACATTTACTGTAGGCATCCACTGGCAATCTTCACATCCTGGCAACCATCAGATGAAGCTCCTTTGCTTCCCTCCGATGCAGGTCATTGTAGTGGAGAGGGTGAACCTGCATTCCACTCCAACAGATTCCTACACATCATCAATGCTCCCTTGCAATCCAGTTCCAAATATTGATTATTGTGAATTTGCATGGTCTGGCTCTCATGCGAAGCTTCACTTCAGCATACACAGTCAGCATCTAGGTGGTCTCCTCCTCAGTCCAGTTGGCCACCCAAACATGTTGAAGCCTCCTGGAAGCAGCTATCTTGATGGTAATGTAGATGAGTTAAATAGGTCATAAGTCAATAAATTGCTCAGTGAGGTCCCAATTCAATTGATAATTTTCAGATGCTCTCTGCTACAATGGATGGCATTCACTGCTCAGTACTGAGTGTGTTGATATAAGCTCAAAAGGTACAACATTTCATGTTATTATCACTGATTTTTTTTGCACAGGTTGTCTATTAGGCGCAGATTGCATTACAGCTACAGCCATCACACATTTCTGTTTTGCACATGTGTTATATGTAGTATGTTAATGTGAACTCTATGCAGAGTGCATGAATCATGTTGTACAATGCTGATGTATTTGGACCTCTGCTACTGTGATATGCACTGTAAGGGGTTCAAATCCCACATACAGCCTCTACAGGTATCACAGCTTATGTTGTTGTTCCGAGTGTTATGTAGTCATGCACTGTTTTGATATCATATACAGTTTTATATGTCACAGTACAAGATGGCACAGGGAGTATTTCCTAGAATGTGGCACTCCACAGGACTGCAGAGGGGTTAAAGTGGCATAAGCAATCTAACCTCATGCATATAAATGTCTGTCAAATAGCAAAAGGCCCTAAGGGCAAAAAATTCTCCCCACAGGAGAAGAGAACTATAATAGGTATTCTGTGCCAAAATGGACAGAGACTCCTTGGAAGGGAAGGAAATTACATTATGGAGGAATGAAGTCTGGACTGACCTCATCAACATGATTAATGCTGTGGGAGTTCACAACATATCCCAGGATGCCTCTTGCCGACAGTGTTCTGACATGATACTTCATGCAGTGAATAGGGTAAGCTGGTATAAGAGGTCGAAGGATACCACACTTGGTGGTCCACCACTGACACCCCCTGATGAGAACCAGGTGTTCCTTGCTGCACATGTGTGTGTGTTACATTGCATAACACTGACGTATACAGAGTAAATTAGTACACATTGATGTTGGTTGTTACATTGCATAACACTGATGCATACAGAGTAAATCAGTACATGTTGATGTTACATGTTACACTGCATAACACTGATGCATACAGAGTAAATCAGTACATGTTGATGTTGTATGTTACATTGCATAACACTGATGCATACAGAGTAAATCAGTACATATTGATATTGCATGTTACACTGCATAACACTGATGCAGACAGAGTAAATCAGTACATAGTGATGTTACATTGCATAACACTGATGTATACAGAGTAAATCAGTACATAGTGATGTTGCATGTTACATTGCATAACACTGATGCATACAGAGTAAATCAGTACATAGTGATGTTGCTTGTTACATTTTACATTGCATAACACTGATGCATATAGAGAAAATCAGTACATAGTGATGTTGCATGTTACATTGCATAACACTGATGCATACAGAGTAAATCAGTGCATAGTGATGTTGCATGTTACATTGCATAACACTGATGCATACAGAGTAAATCAGTACATAGTGATGTTGCATGTTACATTGCATAACACTGATGCATACAGAGTAAATCAGTACATAGTGATGTTGCATGTTACATTGCATAACACTGATGTATACAGAGTAAATCAGTACATATTGATGTTGCATGCTACATTGCATAACACTGATGCATACAGAGTAAATCAGTACATATTGATGTTACATGTTACATTGCATAACACTGATGCATACAGAGTAACTCAGTACATATTGATGTTGCATTTTACATTGCATAACACTGATGCATATAGAGTAACTCAGTACATATTGATGTTGCATGTTACATTGCATAACACTGATGCATACAGAGTAAATCAGTACGTATTGATGTTGCATGTTGCATTGCATAACACTGATGCATACAGAGTAAATCAGTACGTATTGATGTTGCTTGTTACATTGCATAACACAGATGCCTACAGAGTAAATCAGTACGTATTGATGTTGCATATTACATTGCATAACACTGATACATACAGAGTAAATCAGTAAATATTGGTGTTGCGTGTTACATTGCATAACACTGATGCATACAGTGTAAATCAGTACATATTGATGTTGCTTATTGCATTGCATAACACTGATGCATACAGAGTAAATCAGTACATATTGATGTTGCATGTTACATTGCATAACACTGATACAAACAGAGTAACTCAGTACATATTGATGTTGCATGTTTCAATGTATAACACTGATGCATACAGAGTAAATCAGTAAATGTTGATGTTGCATGCATAACACTGATGCATACAGAGTAAGGCAGTACATATTGATGTTGCATGTTACATTGCATAACACTGATGCATATAGAGTAACTCAGTACATATTGATGTTGCATGTTACATCGCATAACACTGATGCATACAGAGTAAATCAGTACATATTGATGTTGCTTGTTACATTGCATAACACTGATGCATACAGAGTAAATCAGTGCATATTGATGTTGCATGTTACATTGCATAACACTGATACAAACAGAGTAACACAGTACATATTGATGTTGCATGTTACATTGCATAACACTGATGCATACAGAGTAAATCAGTACATGTTGATGTTACATGTTACACTGCATAACACTGATGCATACAGAATAAATCAGTACATGTTGATGTTGTATGTTACATTGCATAACACTGATGCATACAGAGTAAATAAGTACATAGTGATGCTGCATGTTACATTGCATAACACTGATGCATAAAGAGTAAATCAGTACATAGTGATGTATGTTACATTGCATAACACTGATGCATACAGAGTAAATCAGTACATAGTGATGTTACATTGCATAACACTGATGTATACAGAGTAAATCAGTACATAGTGATGTTGCATGTTACATTGCATAACACTGATGCATACAGAGTAAATCAGTACATAGTGATGTTGCTTGTTACATTGCATAACACTGATGCATACAGAGTAAATCAGTACATAGTGATGTTGCTTGTTACATTGCATAACACTGATGCATACAGAGTAAATCAGTACATAGTGATGTTGCATGTTACATTGCATAACACTGATGCATATAGAGTAAATCAGTACATAGGTTCATAGGTTCATACTAGGCTATCTGCCCTAGGGCATTTATAAGCCTAGCCAGAGTGTGTTTGGCTTTCACCACCCATTTTAAATTAATTTTGCTATGCCCTTTGTCGAGGTTAGTATACTGTGCCTCTGTCTAATAGTGACACAGAAGTGATACCTGGGGTAAAGCTACGATCTCCCATCCACTCATCAAGATTCCTCTTGAAGAGAGTCAATGAGGGACTCTGCCTAACCTGGACTGGGATTTTATTCCAGAGTGAAGGGAGCCTCTGGGTTATGAATCTGTCCCTCCAGCATGTCCTATTTATTTCAGTGCTGAGGTTCAAGTCTCTTGAGCACGTAGCTCGATGGGATTTGGATTTTCTGAGGTGCAGCATGTCTATTAATTCCGGGATGGACATGGCTTTATACGTCAGGCACAGATCACCTCTGAGCAGGCGGTATGCCACTGAGTAGAACTGGAGTTTCTTTAACCGGGCAGCATATGGCATCAGTTTGAGCCCTTTGATCCTCTTGGTGTGGTACTTTTGGGGTCTTTCCAGTTGCTGCATGTGTCTGGTAAGGTACATCCCAAAAGAGGCATTGTACTCAATTATGGGCCTGATGAGGGATGAGTAAAGAGGCACGATGACCTCCCCTGATCTAGATGTGAATCCCTTCATGATTAGGTGGGCTATATAAAATGTTTTTCTAACCACTTTGGCCACGTGGTTTTCAAATGAGAGATTGCTATCAACTTGGGTCCCCAGGTCCCTAATTACTTCTTCCAGTGTAATGGATTACCACCTATGTGGTAATTTGTGGGCACTTTGTTTTGCCAAAGGGATGACTATACACTTTTGGCGTTTAGCTTGAGGCCATGGCTCTGGCACCAGTTGTCTGTTTCTATGAGGCCCTTTTGGAGGATGGTTGTGTCAGCTGGAGAGTCGATTATGGCGCCCAGTTTGCAGTCATCTGCGAACTTGGTCAGCCACAGTCCTTCTGTGTTGGCCTGTACATCCGAGAAATATATACCGAACAAGAGAGTTCCCAGGACTGAGCCTTGTGGGATGCCACTTGTAACTGGTTTGGAGTCTGACATGGCTCCAGCAATTATAACCATGTGGGTTCTGTCCTTGAGCCAGTTTGCAACCCATCTAGTGACATAGGGGTTTATATTTAAGCTGGTGAGCTTATCTATAATGCCCGAGTGGGGTATTGTATCGAAGGATTTTGCAAGGTCCAGGTAGGCTGTGTGGACCACCTTCCCCTCGTCAATGGCCTTGGTGACTGTTTCAAAGAAATCAACCAGGTTTAAGAGGCAGGATCTGCCCTTAACAAAGCCGAACTGGGTAGGATCCAGTGCCTGTAGGTCCCCAATATCTTTATTTATGAGGTCCATGATGATCCTTTCCATAGCTTTGCAGACCAAGCCAGTCAGGCTTATGGGGCGATAGTTTCCAGGATCTGTTGAGGCACCACCTTTGTGGAGAGGGACCACTGTTGCTGTACACCACTCTTTGGATACATATCCTGTAGTAAGGTTGAGATTGAATAGTAGTTTTATGTTTGGGTTTAGCTCTTCTTGGAGTTCATGTAGGACGCAGCCCAGGACACCGTCTTGTCCCATTGATGCTGTGTATTTTGCTTTGGAGAGGGCAGCTCTTACCTGAGCATCTGAGATGTCAGGGGGGCAGCACTCTGCTGGGATAGATATTTGCCCTTTTGGTGGGGAGGGGGGGAGAAGTTTGCGCTGAACCTGTCAGCTAGGATGTTGGCAATGTCTGTGGGTTCGGTGTATTTGTTGTCATTTTGGACTAATTCTGAGCATATCTGGGAATTCCCACCCAGGTTCCTAACATAACTAAAGAAAGCCTTGTGATTATCCTTAGTGTCCTGTGCAATTTTTCTCTTGAAGCTGGCCTTAGATGATTTTATGAGTGCCCGTAGTTTTCTGCTAATACTGATCAGAGATGCCTTCGCTTTTTGGGATTTTGCTCTATCATGTAGTAGCTTCCTCCTTCTATTGTATAGTTTGTTTATGGCTGGGGTCCACCAGACAGGACGTCTGCCTTTGGAGGATTGGGTCTTGGTTTTATTTGGGATTGCATGATCCATGCATTCCCGAAGGTGTTCATAGAATGCGTTTATAAAGGATTCTGCAGTCTGGGCCGTATTTTCCACAGGCCCGGGGGCTTTGAAGGATTCCACCTCGGTTTTGAGGAGTGTGAAATTTGCCTTAGAGAAGTTTTTCAATGTGGTTTTCAGGGCAGGGGGTGGAGTCGGGATGTGAATATCCAGTGAGATTAGTTTATGGTCTGATCTTACCAGTGAGGGATACATTTCTGGTCTGGAGCATAGAGTCCCCATGTTGGTGATGATCAAGTCCAGTATGTTTTCCCCTCTTGTGGGAGTGGTAACAAGTTGTTCCATAGCATTTGAGTTTATAAATTCTAGGAACCTTTGGGCTAGGGTGTTGGAGCTAGAGTAATGCTCCCAGTCTATGTTTGGGTAGTTGAAGTCACCCAATATAATGGTGTTTGGAGAGACTTTCATATTTTCCAGTGTTCTCAGGAAGGCCGAGTGGGGTTCCTGGGTTTGGGAGGGTGGTCTGTAGCAGGCTATAAACTGGAAGGCAGTTTTACCCACTGTTAGATGCACATGGATAGTCTCTGATGCTTCGTGCTGTGCCACCAACCTGGAGGTGTGGGTATCTTTGACAAATATTGATACTCCCCCTCCTTTTGTGGTTCGGTCCAAGTTTTGGAGCTGAAAAGCATGGTATGAGGTATAACCTGGTAGTGCTGGGGTGCTCTCAGGAGCCTTGAACCAGGTTTCTGTTACTGCACAGATATCGATGTTCTCCATGCTAAGGAGAGTTTCGAGTGCATGCATCTTTAGGTTTAGACTTCTGGCGTTGAGTAGCATTACTCTTAGTTTCTTATCCCTTGTGATACCTATGGAGGTGGGTTTGTCTTTTGAGCCTTGCCTAAAAAAGGCACTATGGGGGTAGCAAGAGCCTTTGCCAATATCCGAAAGCCCAGGGGTGACAGGTGCAAGACGTCCCTAGCGAAGCATGGTGGCTTGTCGAGCATGTCATCCCAGGCTGACAGGCATTGGATCCACTTTGAATGACACCAATACTTAAGCCAGTTGTTGAAATTGATCATCTTGTCTTCATATTGTGGCATCATTCTTGGTGAGGGTAAGATGCTACTCAAGGTCAGGGTCATACTGGCCTGGGCTACATGCTCAGAGAGCTCCTCTATGTCTCTTTTCATGTAGTCCAGGGAGGTACATCTCAGGTCATTCACACCAGCATGGACAATGACTGAGTCATATTTGTACTTGCCTTGGAGTGACCTGAGTGCTTGTGTTATGTGACGGATCCTAGCACCTGACAGGCAGCTCACCGTGACCTTCTCCTTTTTCAGCCTGGTGAGTGGGACGTCAGTGTGCCTGAAGATAAAGTCACCTATTACAAGTGTATCAGGTGTGTTGTTTAGCCTTAAGGGCTGTGACTGTTTGGCACACTGGCTTTGTGAGCTATGTGTTGCATGTGTTTTGTTATGGGGTAGCGGTTGCTTGGGTGTCTGCTTTGGAGGTCTCTGCTGCTTAGGCAGATTTTTATTTAGAGCCTCTGAGTATGTTTTTGTGTGTTTATGTGTTTGGTTTGCTGTCGTGGTAGGTCTATGTGAGACTGGAATTGTAGTGAGTGTGGTTTCCTTCTCCTCCTGACTGGTTTCGCCAGTACTGAGTTGAGAGAGCTTAGCCTCCAGTATGGCTATATGGTTGCATCTCTCACATGTGTTGGAATTTGTTGGGAGGAGGAGAGGGTTGTCTGTGCACATGAGGCAGTTGTAACATTGCCTCAAGATTCCCAGACTCACCAGCTGGACCCGAGAGGAGATTGACAACTGACCTTTGGACATGCTAGAATAGTATTGGGAATTCCTTTATAATTGAAAAAAAGGGTCAATGGGGAACGAGGTACTCAAGGGGAGTTTGTGAGGGTGTAGTGCTTTTAATATTTTAGTGCTGACTTATATAATTGCTTTAGTGAGCAAGTGCCAGGTAACTTAAATGCAATGTGTTACAGGTAACTTAAATGCAAAAACGACAAACAGTAACTTTCTTTCAAGTGAAACAAGGAAATAAGTACAGTAAGCAATGCAGATATCACTAGGGATCCACAGTAGCGCTGAAAATCCGCATTTTACGTGGAATTAGCGTTTCAGGGAAATAACAAGCAAACAAACAACAAGCATACAAACAAAGCTAGATTCAGCAGGCCTGGATCTAGTCTATGCTACAGCAAACAAGGTGTACCAATTTCAGTAAGAAACAGTTCAACTATGCAGGCAATATAAGCCTTTAACCAGAAATTCCCATCTCAAAAGGGCAGAGTCCAGCCTCTCCTCCCACAAGAGTGCAGTCCATGGACCTTCTTAATGTAAAATAACTGGCCTGAAGCCCAAGTGCTTAAACCAGAACTAATACACTTTTAGAATAACAGACACTGAGCCCTCAATCAGCAGTTCATAACTTAGAAGGATGTAAGCTACTTGTCTTGCCACCACAGTGCAGGCCACAAACCTTCCTAATGTAAAACAACTGGTCTGAAGCCCAAGTGCTTAATCCAAAAGACTTAGAATGATAGCTACACTTTAATCAAGTTATTACCAAGCAGTAATAAATACAATTGAATACTTTAAAGAATGCCTGGATTAGTGCTCAAGTTATACAAACAAAGCTAGATTCAGCAGGCCTGGATCTAGTCTATGCTACAGCAAACAAGGTGTACCAATTTCAGTAAGAAGCAGTTCAAATATGCAGGTATTATAAGCCTTTAACCAGAAATTCCCAGCTCAGAAGGGCAGAGTCCAGCGTCTCCTCCCACAAGAGTGCAGACCACAAACCCTTTTAATGTAAAATAACTGGCCTGAAGCCCAAGTACTTAAACCAGAATTAATACACTTTTAGAGTAACAGACAGTGAGCCCTCAATCAGCAGTTCCCAACTTAGAAGGATGTAAGCTACCTGTTCTGCCACTACAGTGCAGACCTCAAACCTTCTTAATGTAAAACAACTGGCCTGAAGCCCAAGTGCTTAAACCAGAATTAATACACTTTTAGAATAACAGACACTGAGCCCTCAATCAGCAGTTCCCAACTTTGAAGGATGTAAGCTACCTGTCCTGCCACCACAGTGCAGGCCACAAACCTTCCTAATGTAAAACAACTGGTCTGAAGCCCAAGTGCTTAATCCAAAAGACTTAGAATGATAGCTACACTTTAATCAAGTTACTACCAAGCAGTAATAAATACAATTGAATACTTTAAAGAATGCCTGGATTAGTGCTCAAGTTATACAAACAAAGCTAGATTCAGCAGGCCTGGATCTAGTCTATGCTACAGCAAACAAGGTGTACCAATACATAGTACATAGTGATGTTGCATGTTACATTGCATAACACTGATGCATACAGAGTAAATCAGTACATAGTGATGTTGCATGTTACATTGCATAACACTGATGCATACAAAGTAAATCAGTACATATTGATGTTGCATGTTACATTGCATAACACTGATGCATACAGAGTAAATCAGTACATATTGATGTTACATGTTACATTGCATAACACTGATGCATACAGAGTAACTCAGTACATATTGATGTTGCATGTTACATTGCATAACACTGATGCATACAGAGTAAATCAGTACGTATTGATGTTGCTTGTTACATTGCATAACACTGATTCCTGCAGAGTAAATCAGTACGTATTGATGTTGCATGTTACATTGCATAACACTGATACATACAGAGTAAATCAGTACATATTGATGTTGCATGTTACATTGCATAATACTGATGCATACAGTGTAAATCAGTATATATTGATGTTGATTGTTACATTGCATAACACTGATGCATACAGAGTAAATCAGTACATATTGATGTTGCATGTTACATTGCATAACACTGATACAAACAGAGTAACTCAGTACATATTGATGTTGCATGTTACATTGTATAACACTGATGCATACAGAGTAAATCAGTACATATTGATGTTGTATGCATAACACTGATGCATACAGAGTAAGGCAGTACATACTGATGTTGCATGTTACATTGCATAACATTGATGCATACAGAGTAAACAGTACATATTGATGTTGCATGTTACATTGCATAACACTGATGCATACAGAGTAAACCAGTACATATTGATGTTGCATGTTACATTGCATAACACTGATGCATACAGAGTAAACCAGTACATATTGATGTTGCATGTTACATTGCATAACACTGATGCATATAGAGTAAATCAGTACATATTGATATCGCATGTAACATTGTATAACACTGATGTATATAGAGTAAATCAGTACATATTGATGTTGCATGTTACATTGCATAACACTGATGCATACAGAGTAAATCAGTACATATTGATGTTGCTTGTTATATTGCATAACACTGATGCATATAGAGTAAATCAGTACATATTGATGTTACATGCATATTCACTGTAATTTTGTGTTGCAGCAGTAGAATTGCATCTTTCACATGGGTCCACACAGAGTGATGATGACCAATGTAAGTATAGTGACATGTAGCCATACAACTTCAGTACTTGCATAACATTGCAATCCACATGTTTAATGTTATCTGCAATCATTTGGTTAGGTACATCTACTTCTGCACAACAGCGGGACATGACAGATGAATGTCTCCATATACCATTACTGTGACCATTACTTGTTATTGCCTCAGCCTCCTGTCATGCCAGTACTGTTTCCTGTCATATTGATATTTCCCTCATGTTGTAACATACAGGTAAATCTTCTGGGGTACAACTATGCAGGTGCACCTACAGACAGACCAATTATGGTTCCCAAGCATGTTCATAGGCTATAGTAATGTGTAGCAGACCTGTATGGCATGAAATTAATGTTGCTGTTTTTATAAACTAGGACATCTGGCCAACAGGTGCACCATACATCACATGAGTATCAGCTGACCCTGTTACTGTGTTGTATATGCCATCATGTGATTATGCCAGTGCCTGCATACATGACTGTGTTTGCTTTGTCTGTACTTTCTCACTGCAGGATCCACATTATGACAGACAAGCTCATAACATCAGGAAGGTGTCATTGGTATTCTTTTTCCTCTGTTTTCTACATGTCAGGGCTGTTACTCCTGATGTTATCCGCCATTAATACTGTGTCCTTCAACCCCTGGACAAAACAGTCACCAATGGCATCTCATCCACAAACAACTGGTATGTGTATATATTACCTACTGTGTGTTTTACCTCTTTTGGAATGGTACATGGTGGCAAGGATGTAATCAAGAATGCTGTGCTTATGCCTTTGTTTCCCTACAACAGTTGTATTCCATCCCTCTCCTCTGATGCTGCCTTCTCACAAGGACATGTCAGGTGTGTGTTATGCATGAATTCCGAATATATGTCATGCATTTTGCATGTCTAACATGTCAACTTCCTGTTATATAGGCTCCTTGGGCCATTCACAGACAAGACCTCCTGGTAAGTCATTATTGTCTGTAACATTGTACTGAGACATATGTGGAATATGTCATTAATGATATACAGCTTGTGATGTAAGCACATTTTCCTGACCTGTATCACCTGTCTCCTCTTTTAACACATCTTCCATTAGCCTGTCCACTGATACCGATGTAGGATCTGATGTGTCTCAGTATGGCAGCTTGGCCCCTGGCACACAGGACACAGATGTGGTGATACAGTTCAGCCCAGATGGTGACAATCATGTGGATGCAGCTGTAGCCTCATGTGGAGGAAAACTTATCCAGCCATTCTGACAATGAAGGTGGACAGGATGAGGCCTGTGCACCACAGCACTATGTTGAGTCTGCTGGTGATGCTGACACATCCCCACAGCACATTGATACTGCCCATCACAGTAGACATAGGCATGTAGCTGGTGTGCATGGGCATGTGTCAGAGTGTGTCTGTATACCCTGTGTCAGAGTGTGTCTGTATACCCCTACAAGTAAATGAGTGTTCCCAGCAACATTATAGATCTAACTTCTGTGTACTTGCTCGTGCCACAGATTGTGTCGCACACCAGCTGGGTATGTTGCATGCATTATAGGAGCACAGAAACAGTGATGTCATAGCAGCATTGGATATACAGCATGAAAGTATGTTATCTGTGGCATGGTCCACTGAATCCCTTGCTATAGCAGTACTACAGCAATGCCATAATAGGAGCAGGGTTTTGCATGACCTGACTGTGCTTAGTCAATTGCCATGTGGAAGAGGCAGGGTCCTTCTCAACAGATCAAACCTTGGCCATCAGGCATCAATGTCTATGCTGCAATGTGCACACACTTCTGCTGCTGGCCCATCCAATGTGGGCCAGCAGTTATGATCAGACACTCAGCTTGCACTCATGATCCTTCCCACGGTGTGTTTCCAGATTCTGGCTTTACCCCATCAGTCTTGTCAGTGGAGCAACATGGGCAAGTGTTTCCAATACATGGCAGAGACAGACCAGACGGAGGTGAGCCATCAGTGTGGGTGCCCTAGACTGCATTAGAGTACCACTGACAGTCGATCCAGTCTATCCTGTACTGTCATTCTCATTCCATGACAATGAGGATTTCTGTGTGTCTGATGCCACAGGAGTCTGACTTATTTACTAAGCATAGGTGACTCTATTTAGTATATTACACTTTATCCATACTTTACATTGATATATGATCCTTGTGATATCGACAACACTTTTCCAGTATGTCTTGTGCTGATTTCCTGTTTGTATCTTTTGAAAGTGGAGAGATAGGAATGGATGAGGTATGTCCATTGTTGTCTGCCATACACACATACACCACTATGAGTCTGTATGCATACTGTATCTCTTGGGCCTGAGATGATGATTTGTGTTGTGAAAGATTTGTATATGTCCATACTGTATTATGTTGTTTCATCTGATGCTCATTGTGTACATCTACTGGATAATTGCTATTTGATACAATCTGTGCTGCTGTAGTGGGGCAAAACCTGGACATCAATGTCTAAAGGTCAGTTCCCCGCACTTTCTCCTATTAACCTGGTGAACCTGGGCATTTTGAGGCAATGTAACAACTGCCTCATGTACACTGACAACCCTCTTCTCTTACCTCCCAACACCCAGGCTTGCAAGAGGTGCACTTATATATCCAAATTGGAAGCAATGCACTCTCCAGCTAAGACCGGAATAGCTGGTCAAGAGGAGAAGGTCAACACTTGCACCACACCACATGGAACACATAGCCCTCCTGAACAAACACCACCACAGTTCTCACATAAAAGCACAAGCCACACACCCACCTTCACTGAGGTTCTCAATAGAAATCTATCCAAACAGCAGAGACCTTCAAGGCAGAAACACACTCAACCGTCACAGCGTGGCACAAATCACAAGGCACATAGCTGACCTGAACAGCATGCCACTTAACCAAAGCCCCTAAGGCAAAACAGCTTGCCCAATACATTAGTCATAGGTGACTCAATAGTAAGGCACACAGACGTCCCACTCACTAGTTTGAATAAGGAGAAGGTAACAGTCAGCTGCCTGTCAGGTGCCAGGATCCACCACATAATGCACACATTTGGGTCACTCCATGACAAGTGCAAATATGACACTGACATTGTCCATGTTGGTGTGAATGACCAGAGACATACCTCCCTGGGCTACATGAAAAGAGAGATGGAGGAGTAGCCCAAGCGGGTATGACCCTAACCCTGAGCAGCTTCCTACCATCACCAAGAATGATACCACAGTATGTGCAGAAAATGACTGACTTCAACAATTGGCTAAGTTTCTGGTGTCATTATAATGGGATCCAGTATCTGTCTGCATGGGATGCCATGAATGACAGACCTCGATGCTTTGCTAGAGATGGCCTACATCTGTCACCCCTGGGATTCCGCATACTGGCCAAGGCTCTTGCCACCCCACAGTGCCTTTTTTAGGCAGTGTTCCAAGGACCAAACTGCCACCATAACTGCTATAAATAAATGCAGTCTGAGGGGTCATGCTGCTCAATGCTAGAAGTCTAAATCTCAAGATGCACTCACTCAAAGCAATCTTTAAAATGGAGAACTTCAACATTTGTGCCATAACAGAGACCTGGTTCAAGGCAGCAGAAAGTACCCCTGTGCTACCAGGCTATAATTCATTCCACACCTTTCGGCCCCAAAATTTGAACCAAAGCTCCAAAGGCAGTGGTGTCTCAATATTCATAAAGGATCTACACACCTCCAGACTGGTAGCCCAACATAACACTGCAGAGAGACTTCATGTGCAACTAACATTGGGTAAGACAGAGTTCAGGTCATAGCCTGCTACAGGTCCAGAACCATGTCCCAAGACTCCCATTCTATGTTCCCAAGCACCCTGGAGAATATAAGAGTCCAACCCAACACCCTTATACTGGGCGACTTCAACTACCCCTCCACTGACTGAAAAAATTACTCATGTACCAATACACCTGCCCAACGTTTCCTGGAATTCATTAATTCCAATGCCCTGGACCAGCTCATTATTACCCCCACTAGAGGGAACAACATCCTTGACCTGGTTATCACTAACATGGGTGACCATTGCTCTGCACCAATAGTCAACTCCTCCCTGGTTAGATCTGACCACAAATTAATCACCATGGATATCCACATCCCACTCACACCCCCCACAAAGGTAACCACCATGAAAAATGTCTCCAAAGCTAACTTTGGACTCCTAAAACAGAGGTGGAAAACTTTACGTCACCCATGCAGATGGAGAATGGGTGCATGACTGCCGAATCATACACCAATGCACTGTACAAACACATACACAAATGCATGGATCTGGCCATACCCAACAGAATCAAGACGCTCTCCTCCAAAAAGAGGAAGCCAATCTGGTGGTCCCCTGTCATAAACAAACTCTACAACAGAAGAAAGAAACTGTTGCAGAAAAAGGTGAAGCCCCAAGACTGGAAAAACTCCATTATTAGCCTCAACAAAAATTTTAAATCCCTCATTAAATCCTCTAAAGCTAGCTACAAAAACCAAATTGCAGCAAATACTAAGGATAATCACAAAGCCTTCTATGGTTATGTCAAAAATCTCCACGGCAATACCCAAGTTTCCTCCAAGCTACTGCACAATGATACCTCTTACACTGAGCCAACAGATATTGCCAATATACTGGCCAACAGATTCAGTGCTAACTCTACCCCTCTCTCCCTCCCAAAGGACCTATCACAATACCAATAGAATCCCAGGCACCCAATATTACTGCTGCGCAGGTTAAAACTGCACTGTCCAAGGCCAGGAATACAGCTTCCATTGGACCTGACAACATCCCTGGCTGTGTTCTACATGAGCTACAAAATGAACTGGCACTTTACCTATGTGCCCTGTTCAATCACAGCCTCACCTCAGGCTTTGTCCCTGCTGAATGGCACACTGCTACAGTCATCCCCCTCCATAAAGGGGGAGCAACTACAGACCCTGGAAACTATCGCCCTATTAGCCTGACAAGTCTGATATGTAAGGCTATGGAGCACATCATCATGGACCTGATAAATAGGAACATAGGGAATCTCCAAACTCTGGATCCCATGCAATTTGGCTTTGTGAAGGGTAGATCATGCCTGCTCAACCTGGTCGACTTCTTTGAGTCAGTCACCAGAAGCTGTGGATGAGGGCAAGGTAGTTCATACAGCCTACCTCAATCTGGCCAAAGCCTTCGATACCGTTCCCCACTCAGGAATCATAGATACACTCACTAAACTAGGCATCAACCCCTATATCACAAGGTGGGTAGCAAACTGGCTCACAGATAGAACCCACAGTGTTAAAGTAGCAGACTCCAAGTCAGACTGCTGACCAGTCATGAGTGGAGTCCCACAGGGATCGGTCCTAGGTCCCGTCCTGTTTGGCATCTACTTCTCTGAAGCCCAGGCCAACACGAAGGATCTCTGGCTGACCAAGTTCGCAGATGTTTGCAAGCTGAGAGACATTATTGACTCCCCAAGTGATGTAGACAAACTACATAAAGGCCTCACTGAGACCAAAGATTGGTGCCAAAACCATGGCTTTAAACTCAATGCCAAAAAATGCATCATCATCCCCTTTGGAAAAAAAACCTGTGCCCATGAATTACCACATCGATGGCAATCCACTGAACACTGAAGGTGATATTAGAGATCTGGGAACACAGGTTGATAGCAAACTCTCCTTTGACCACCCCAAAGCCACTGTGGTCAGAAAGTCCTTCTATGTAGCACATCTCATTACTAAGGGTTTCGCATCCAGGAAGGAGGTCATCATCTCTCTCTACTCCTCCCTCATAAGACCAGTCATTGAGTATAATGCCCCATTTAGCATGTACCTCACCAGACACATGTAACAACTGGAGAGACCACAAAAGTACCTCACAAAGAGGATACTGGGTCTTAAACACATGTCCTATATGGACAGACTAAAAAAACTCCAGTTGTTCTCTGTCTTATATCACCTACTTAGCGGTGATCTATGCTTGACTTACAAAGCCATGTCTGACCAGTCCCATTAGATATGCTACATCTAAAAAAATCCCAGTCCCTCCCCATCAGATGCTCCAGAGACCTCAACCTTATTACCTCAATCAACAGAACATGCTGGAGGGACAGGTTCTTAACCCAGAGACTGCCCATGCTCTGAAATATACTTCCATTACACGTCAAGCAGAGCACCTCACTAGCCCTCTTCAAGAGAAATCTTAATGAGTGGATGGGAAATAGAAAATTCACCCCGGGGATCACTTCAGTGGCTCTGCTAGATAGAGGCACTAGAAGTTAACTTTGGGCAGCTCGATGCCAGGGCAGTCCTATGGGCTAGGCTTGTAAAGGCTCTAGGGCCATTAGCCTAGTACTTGCCTATGAACCTATGTGTTTACTTCTGTATTTGTGGCTTGTCATAACTCAAAGATGTGTGTAAGACACTGCCGTGCTGCCTGGACCGGGCCTTGTGATCACACCCTCCATCACCCATGCCTGTTTCTTCTGCCCCCTGTTTTCTCTGGCTCCTACTTTGATACTCATGAAATGTCATCTTCAGACATCTGGGGTTCTTAGGGTAGTTCACCCACCACTACAGCTGAAATACTGCCATATGTCCTTGTTAGCATATTGTGTAGCATGGCAGACACAGTTATTATCTGTGCTGCCTTTTCAGGTGTGTATTGCAGTGCATCCCTGGATGTGTCCAGACATCTGCACTTAGCTTTCAGTACACCAAACGCATGTTCTATGGTATTTCATGCTGCTGAATGTGCTCTATTGCAGACCTCATCTGCAGGGTTTGATGGTTCTCTGAACGGGATCATTAGCCACAGCTCAAGTGGATACCCACAGTCACCTGTTGTAGGAAGTGAACACATATATTGTAATCACTGATAATGCCAACAGGGATGTCATTAGCTCACATCCTAGCTATGTCCCAGTACTTACCCAGTAGTAATCCCTTTGGTATTTCACTTTGCTGGAATGCAACCCCCAGACCACTGTCCCTCCATCTGGCAGCATCACAGATACTTCTAGGATGTGCTGCCATGACTGCTGTTATGCTGCCATCTCCTAACCACACAACCTGGCAATTCAGGGATGGTGACCCCTTTCTGTTAATGTATTTGTCTGCTTCTGAATGCACAAAGGTCTTAATAGGGTTGTGGGTGCAGTATGTTGCACCAATTATGTGTGGGATGTTCGTGAGGTTTCAGAACTGATGCATAATAGTTCACTGATCCATGGAGGTAGATGGAAAGTGTATGTATTCATTTACCTTGCTGCACACTGATACCAGGAATTTTGACAGGATATGACTGGCACCTGTCTGTCACACTCCTACAGCACCTCCAGTGTGCCTTCGGAATGTTACAGATGTCAGCATATTTAGGCTCAGGCAAACTTTTGTTCCGAGAGTGATGGGTTTGCCTCACTATCTCTGCATAGACATTTGTGGAGCAGACATGTTGTACAGAGCCTGCCCCAGCTGTCTGTCTATGCAGTACCTGTCAATAATTTCTTGATCTGACAGTCAGCTTTAGTTGCATCCCTGCTCTTAATCTAGCTGGCTGCTTTCTAGGAAGCACAACCACATCCTCCTCAATAGTTTGCAGTATCACAGCCTGTTGCAGTTTATTCACAGCAGGTAGCATTTTTTGTCTGTATTGTTACAGATTCCAGAGGACACATTCCTTGTGTTGCAGTATGGCATCAAATGAGGATTTTGGAAACAGAGTCAGCGTTGTAGTTTGTAGCATTTAAGTTTTGTTAGATACAAAATGTGTTTTGGAATATGATGAGCTTGCGAAAAATCCATAATTATCCTACACTGAATAGTTAAGTGCTCAGACTACTTGTGGTGTACCTTCTGAAATCA
>NC_056745.1:64037693-64060565 GCF_019279795.1 Protopterus annectens
TACTACTTAATAACAAAGAAGTGGATATAAATAGCTCAATAATTTAGCTAAATGGGAGATACACAGAGTCAGTGGTCCCTGAGCCAGAAACTAAATATAAACTTCAGCATGAAAGGCAGTCATCTAGAACATTTCCTGACTCATTTTACTCAGACCAGGATAAAGTTCAAGTTATTTACAAAACACCACAAGTATGAATGCAATGCTCATTTTAGTTGTGCCTGCTGTGTAACTACATACCTCTTTGTAAGAAAGGCTGCACATTAGCAGAAATTGTTATAATGTCCTACAGTAACATTTTACATTGAAAATGATCTACAGTTTTAAGAACTGTAACAAAACTATTTTTGCAAAATTTGAAAAAGTGCAACATAGATACAATAAATGAGAGGTCTAGATGAAGAAGAAAGTGAATTAGGAATGTGAAGCAATCAGAGTAAGAAGAGCGGTTAATAAAAGTGAACCAAAAATGGTTGCATGATGTACAGGTTAGATGAAAAATAGAAGCTGGTAAACTACAAGACAATTATATAGCAGAAAGCAGTAAAAAAAGCAAAAACAGGTTAAACAGAGGGCTAGATTTCCAGGAAAAAAGAACAATTAAATGGGAAAAATGTAATGAATGAGGGAAATATAGATATGTTTTATAAATATTGAGGTTTGTCTATTGAAGCACTTAGGGGATATAAGGAACCAGTGTTTTTTATCATACCAAACTGCAGGAAAATGCACCAGTCTCAATATTACTCCTAGAGGCTTGAGAGTAGATTGCTTTCCCACTACAGATTTTTGTGAAGATGAAGCCGATCTGTTAGAAGAATGGAAGCAGGTATCCCATTAATGTATGCTGGGTTGGCTCTGTATTCTGATTAAGAGAAATTTAAGGTCACACGAGAAGTTTAAGTGTGAGATTGTTGATTCACAAAGTCAGTCGTTAATGGACTAACCAGCTTGGGTGTATGATGAGAAAATGCTTAGTATTAATTCCAGTGTTAAAAAGTTGAGTTGGAAGTTATCCAACAAAAAAAATAAAATGTGTAGAGACATAAAAGATTTTGAGGACTGCATTATTTTTCTGTGGCAGCGTAAATCAAACAGTGGAAGGTCAAAGGTGAGAAATATGAGTACATCAGTTCAGTTAGATGTGGTTCCTTGGTTTCTTCAGCTGACACTAGTTCCAGTAAGAAAAGTGTTTCTTTTGAAGATGTGCATCCTGTCAGTAATTTAAATGCTGGATATTGAATACGGACTATAATTATGGTTCCTTTCAATCGAGTGGCCGTGGAAGAGGGAGAAAGGAGAAGAAATTGTGATAAGAAGATGTGATGTTAAGGACCTGGACAGTACTGTTGCATGTTTTGAGAATGAAAACTTTTGTCTAGTGAATGTAATAAGAACTTGGAAGTTATTAATCTCTCTTACTTTGACATTAGTTCAGATGTGAGGCTTGTCCTGCTGAACGATAGTAAGTATGTTCCTACACATTGATGTAAAATGGTTTTGATAACAAAGTACAAGATGCACGGGATGTTTTGAATAATGTTACTGATTTTTTAGAACGCAGTGATGATTTTTTGTTGGAAGTGTCAGTTTATGAAACAGACCTTGAGTCTGAACTAAATGAATTGTCTGATGAATGTTTATTTGATTTGGACAGTGGGGATCAATTTTGTACAGGTTATAGAAGATTAATGGTCCCTCCCCTTATTTTTCTTCTCAAAAAAATTTTATTTTTCAAATACATTTCAATGAATTCTATAGTATTTAAACATGACATCTTAAATAACTATGTACACTGTTTACATTAGCCTGACACTATAACAGAGCTTAATGTATACAGTTACTTTATAAGTATGTCCAATCCATTATCAGAGTGTCTGACCAATTTTTGTATAGTGTTAATCAACAATAAGACTTTTCCCCAAGGGTTGTTGATAAATGGTTTTGGATAAATTCTTAGTTCTTTAATTTTAATTTCCAATAATGCTGTGGTCTTCAGTAGGCTATAGAAGTCTTCCAAAGTTGGTATTGTGTTTGTATTCCATCTTCTTGTTATACACTTCCTTGAAATTGCAAGTATAGTCCATACTAGATACATGTTTGACCTATTCAAAAGAGGACCTTCGTTCACATTTAATAATACAAGAGCTTTAGTTAAATACAATGATTCATTAAATAAAGTTTGTAGAAAGTTATTAATACCATTCCAAAATGGCTTAATTTTAACACAATCAAAGAAAATGTGGAGTTTAGGGAAGAGTTAAGACAGGCACTGGGAGGCAGTGGAGAGTTACCGAATAGCTGGGTAACTACAGCAGAACTAGTAAGGGAGACTGCTAGAAAGGTGCTTGGTGTGACATCTGGACAGAGGAAGGAGGACAAGGAGACCTGGTGGTGGAATGAGGAAGTACAGGAGAGTATACAGAGGAAGAGGCTGGTGAAGAAGAAGTGGGATTGTCAAAAAGATGAAGAAAGTAGACATGAGTATAAGGAGATGAGGCGCATGGCAAAGAGAGAGGTGGCGAAAGCTAAGGATAAGGCATATGGAGAGTTGTATGAGAGATTGGACACTAAAGAGGGAGAAAAGGACCTGTACCGATTGGCTAGACAGAGGGACAGAGCTGGGAAAGATGTGCAGCAGGTAAGGGTGATAAAGGATAGTGAGGGAAACATACTCACAAGTGAGGAGAGTGTGTTGAGTAGATGGAAAGAGTACTTTGAAGGGCTGATGAATGAAGAGAATGAGAGAGAGAGAAGGTTGGATGATGTGGGTTTAGTGAATCAGGAAGTGAAACAGATTAGCAAGGAGGAAGTAAGGACAGCTATGAAGAGAATGAAGAATGGAAAGGCTGTTGGCCCAGGTGACATACCAGTGGAAGCATGGAGGTGCTTAGGAGAAATGGCAATGGAATTTTTAATTAGATTGTTTAATGAAATTTTGGAAAGTCAGAGGATGCCTGAGGAAAGGAGAAAAAGTGTTTTGGTACCTATCTTTAAGAATAAGGGTGAAGTGCAGAGCTGCAGTAACTACAGAGGGATAAAACTGATCAGTCACAGCTTGAAGTTATGGGAAAGAGTAGTAGAAGCTAGGTTAAGAAGGGAGGTGATGATTAGTGATCAGCAGTATGGTTTCATGCCAGGAAAGAGCACTACAGATGCAATGTTTGCTCTGAGAATGTTATTGGAGAAATACAGAGAAGGTCAGAAGGAGTTGCAATTTGTCTTTGTAGACTTGGAGAAAGCATATGACAGGGTGCCTAGAGAAGAGTTGTGGTATTGTATGAGGAAGTCGAGAGTGGCAGAGAAGTATGTAAGAGTGATACAGGATATGTATGAGGGTAGTGTGACAGTGGTGAGGACTGCAGTGGGAGTGACAGATCCATTTAAGGTGGAAGTGGGATTACATCAAGGATCAGCTCTGAGTCCTTTCTTATTTGCAGTGGTGATGGACAGGTTGACAGATGAGATCAGACAGGAGGCCCCGTGGACTAAGATGTTTTCAGATGACATTGTGATCTGTAGTGAGAGTAGGAATCAGGTTGAGGAGACTCTGGAGAGGTGGAGATATGCTCTAGAGAGCAGAGGAATGAAGGTCAGCAGGGCTAAAACAGAATATATGTGTGTAAATGAGAGGGAGGGTAGAGGAATGGTGAGGATGCAGGGAGTAGAGTTGGTAAAGGTGGACGAGTTTAAATACTTGGGATCAACAGTTCAGAGTAATGGTGAATGTGGAAGAGAGGTGAAGAAGAGAGTACAGGCAGGGTGGAATGGGTGGAGAAGAGTGTCAGGAGTGATTTGTGACAGACAGGTACCAGTAAGAGTGAAAGGGAAGGTCTACAAGAGGGTAGTGAGACCAGCTATGTTATATGGGTTGGAGACAGTGGCATTGACAAAAAGGCAGGAGTCAGAGCTGGATGTGGCAGAGTTAAAGATGTTAAGATTTGCACTCGGTGTGACTAGGATGGGTAGGATTAGGAATCAGTATATTAGAGGGTCAGCTCATGTTGGACAGATTGGAGACAAAGCAAGAGAGACGAGATTGTGTTGGTTTGGACATGTGCTGAGGAGGGATGATGGGTATATTGGGAAAAAGATGCTAAGGATGGAGCTGCCAGGTAAGAGGAAAAGAGGAAGGCCTAAGATAAGGTTTATGGACGTGGTGAGAGAGGACATGCAGGTGGTTGGTGTGACAGAGCAAGATGCAGAGGACAGGAAGAAATGGAAAGTGATGATCCGCTGTGGTGACCCCTAACGGGAAAAGCCAAAAGATGATGATGATGATGATGATGATGATGATGATGAAAGAAAATGTGGTTCCAATCTGCATTGTGTACTTGCTCACATCTCCAACATATTGCTTTTACGGAAGAACTAATTGTACTAATTCTATCTGTGGTTAAGAATGCTCTGTGCAGTCATTTCCAATTAAAAACTTTCCAATATTGTGTAAAGGGTGTATATGTTATTGATAATAAGATATTTGTTTTAATATCTTCAGTTAACTGTATTGAGTGTCCTTTTGTTATATATTTCCAATATGAGGTTTTGGGTGTTGTTTTATAGTTTATCAATATTTTGTAAAATTTTGAAATACTGTTTCCCATGTCAAAGTCATTATATATGATTTCATACATGTATTTCATAAATTTAGGTATTTCTTAAATCTTGCGACTATGACAGAATACTCTGTAAAGTTAGCCAGTCCTGTTGTGGAATTTTGTATGTTGTTTTTATTACTTGCATATCTAAAACTTTTAGTTCTTTGATACATTGGAGCCAACAAACAAATCCTTTCTGTTCCCAGGAATTAATAATTTCCCTGTATATTTTATGTGGAAAATTCTTTGTGACTATAAATGGTGTTAAAAGATTAAACCAGATTTTTAAATCTATATTTGCATTAATAATTTTCCTAAATGAGTCAATGTAATAAATAATCATACGAGTTTTAGTGGACTTAGTTATGTTATATTGCATACTAATACATAATATGTGCCATGGCAAATTGTTTTTATCTGTTATTTGAAATTTTATTTGTAAATCAGATTCATTTATTGATATTACAGTTAGTAATTCTTTCCAATTTGCAGAGTAATTTGGACTTATCCCGGCTGAGATTGTTTTAGATATTGATGCTTTTATATGTTTCTATATCAGGATAGTTTAGTCCTCGCTATTTCCATGATCTGATATGATGTATTAAAGCTATTCTGTTTCTTTTGGGAACCATAAAAATGTTATTAGGCATGAGTTTATTTCTTTAAGTATATTCCTTTCTGCTAACAGTTGTATTGCCAAAGCTATATACAGGATCTTGGGTAGTAAAACCATTTTTATTAACTGCAGTCTATCTTCAAATGTTAATATTATTTTATTCCACTTTTCCACAGAGATTTTAATTGTATTGATGATATTATTGAAGATCTTTGAGAGTAATTCATTATTATCCTTGCATAACTCAATTCCTAGATATTTTAAGATAGATTCCTGTTTCCCTGTGATGTGATCCCCCTTAGTCTGCAGTTCTTTTTTATTTAAAAATAACAATTTTGATTTATTGAAATGGAGTCCTGAAGTCATGTAAAATTTGTCAACTAATATATCTAATTCTTCTAATGTCTCTTTTGTATTAGATAATGTTAGTAATATGTCATCAGCAAATAGCATTACTTTAGAATTGTATTGTTCATAAACATCTATTTCTTTGATTTTTATATTGTTACAAAGTGAATCTGCCAATATTTCAATAGCCAGAGCAAATAGAATTGGTGACATGGGACATCCTTGTTTAGTGCCTTTTGTTATATGTATAGATTCAGAGGTAAAAGGACCTAACTTGACATAAGCTAAATTATTTGTATATATATATATTCTTTACAAGATGAACAAAGGATGCAGGAAATTCAGATAGCATTAGGATTTTGAATAAATAGTCCCAATTTAGGGAACCAAAGGCTTACTCTATATCTAAGGGTCCCTCCCCTTATTTGTACTAGCACTTTCTCACCCCCTCAGAATGTTTCAGCTATTTGCCTGTTTGAAAAAGTAGTATGTAAAAAAGTAGAATATTAGTTTAAAAAGTTTTTATATTCCTGGAAAACGTATAATTTAGTTAAAGGTGAATAGTTAGCGTTATAACAGCTTCAGAAGTTAAGACAAAAATATGTATTTAAACAAGCGGACCAAGGAGGCAATTGGGTGATTATGGATAAAGTGAAGTATTTTAAATGGTTTATGATTTGTTAGTGGATAGAACAGAATGTGAGAAGCTAACTAGTAACCCCCTTTCTATTTTTAATAAGGCTTTACTTAAAATTTTAGAGAGGGGAGAGAGATTGGGTTTTCTTGGTGCTAGTTATGTTAAAAAACTTTTTATTAAGAAACCAATGGATATGGTGATGTATGCTGTCCCTAAAGTTCATAAGAACTTTTTAAATCCCCCAGTAGATCTATTATTTCAGGGGTGGGTTCTTATTTGCAAAATGTAGGTATGTATTTTGGATTTCCAGATTTAAAAAAATCTGGGAATGGTGCCTGCCCATATAAGGAATACTCAAGACTTATTGAAAGACGTAAAAGGTCTTGTATGGCAGGATGACTATTATTGGGTTACAATGGATTTTAATTCATTATATACTAATATCCTACATAGATGGGGACTTGAAGCTGTGGGAAATGTGATGGGGAGGGACCCCATACTTCTTTTTTACTTTCCCAGTTAGAGTTTTGTCTGACCCATAATTATTTTAGTTTTGAAAATGAAGTTTTTTTACAAGTTAAGGGAACAGCAATGGGAGCACCCTTTGCCCCTACATATGCAGTTATATATATGTGGGAGACTTTGAAAGGAGTTTCTGTACCCTACTAAATTTTATACTGAACATGTGATATGGTTTAAATGGTATACAGATTATATAATTTTTGTTGGTAGGGGTGATGAGTGTGCATTTTTGGACTTTTTTTTTTGAGACTCTAAATAACAATCCCCATGGACACAAAATTTCTTATGAATTAAGTACGGAAAGCATAACATTTCTCGATGTTATTCTTTATGTGGAGGGGAAGACTGTTAAATTTAAAACTTTTAGAAAGAAAACAGCAGTGAATAATGTTTTGTATGCTACAAGCATGCACCCCGCATTTATTAGACTCATTGCCCTATGGGGAATTTAAGAGAAATTTTAATAATATGTCAGATGCACAGCTGAGAGATAGTGAACTGGTTGAGGTAGAAAGCAGGCTTAAAGACTGATGTTATACTGTGGAACAAATTAATAAAGCTAGAAGCTGTTTATTGGAGGGTAGTAAAATGAGCTTGCGTAATGATAAATGGAGAAATTAAGAGAGATTAATGATTTGGACATGGTTAGAAATAAAATATTTTTTTGTTTTAATATATTCCCCCTTTTCTCAAACTTTAGAAGATATCATAAAGGACTTATGGCATGTAGTGAGTAATGATGCATGTAAATAGTAATGGGAGGGTTGCCTAATGGTTAAGGTATTTGCCTTACAAACACAAGGTGCAGGGTTTGAATCTCACAAGGGATAATTGGCTAGGCTTAAAATGGCTCGCAAGGGCAGTTAGCTTAGTACTAATCTAAGAAACTATGATGAAATAGTAGGAAAGTTATTTCCAAAACATTTTACTTTTTCTTATAGAAGATGTAATAATCTAAAAGAGATTTTGAATTATGTGATAGACAACAGCATTCACTGAGAAGACATAATGGTATGTTTCCATGTGGGCATTGCAAGGTGTGTTCAAACGTAAAAAACCTTACAGGTACAAAAATCAATGGGAGAAAATTTGTTGTATTGATTTTTTTAATTGTGAGTCGAGGGGGGTGTCTATATCATAGGTTGTAACTGTAGGGTTCCTGCTTGGTATGTGGGTCAGACAAAATGTAAAGTAAAGGTCCATAAAACTGAGGACTTAGGGGATATAAGGAACCAGAATTTAAAGAGTCCAGTGGCAGAACTCTTTCTTAAAATTCGTGGGGGTTCAGATGCAGGTTTCTTTTTCTGTATGTTAGCACAACCTTTACTTCCCAGGGGAAGTGATTATTTAAATAAATTAACTGAACTGGAAATGAAGAAGATATTAAATTACAGGACACTGTCCCCAAGGGGTTTGAATCAGGAATTTAATGTGTGTTTTTAAATGTAATATTTAAATAGGTTATTTGTGGTATGAGAATGTTTTCTACTTTATATATTTATATATAAATGTATATGTATTAGGATGTAATGTTGCTTAATTGATTTAATCCTTAATTCCTTGTTAATTTAGACTAATTGGGTTTGTACCTGTATAAAAGAAGTGAGTTTGGATGTGATGTTAAATCCTATGAAGACGAATGGCTGAGGTACCAGATTGGTAAATAAAGTCGGTTGTTGGCAGAGCAGTTTGGATTTTGTTTTTTGTTTTTTTGTTTTTTTTTTTTGTCTACAGTTTTTTGGATTTGTGTTTACTAAAAAGAAAAAGAACAAAGCAGAGGTGAGATAGAGGGGAAGAAGTAGAAAGGGATAATAAGAAAGAAAATGGTTTTCCAATTAATATTTGTAATTAATTTCTTAAATGTTATGGCAAAAGAATTGATAATAATATTGGAATGACTATAGCAGGTGAGGTTGGAATCTTGTTTAAAGAAGGTGTAGCAAGAGAAAAAAAAGTGGGAAGTACAAGACTGTAGAATAATATCTGAAGATATAAGTAAATATAGGAAGACCTGGAGGTTGATAAATGTCAACGGAGAAAGTAAGATTACATTTAGGTATCAGCTGTGGAACTTGGTGAAGAAGTTTTGGTTTATAAGGATGTGTATTATATGGGGATGAGAGACTTTAATATGGATGCAGTAGGATGTGTTAGGAAGTAGGTGTGAAATCAGGAAGGTTTATAGTAATATAGCTCATGTTAAGAGTATGTATTCTTTTGATTTAAAAGAATGTGAAAAATGGAAGTTGAACTGTATCATTCCAGTATCAGTATGTAAGACATAGGGAATATAATCGAAGTAAAGTCCAGTCTTAAAAACTAATGCTACCTTTTCCAAATAAAATATAAAAACAGAAGACAAGCTGCTCTACACTCCCAGTACATTGGACTTTGGTGTCCACATTCTTTACATTAATGTACTATCTCTATGATCACATTAATACAGGAAAGGAAAACAACTCAATAGAATGAGCAGAGCACTCACACTAGCAGGAATCTGACATTCCATTATTTTAACAGCAAACATGTCTGGGAAATTAAAAATCAGGAAAATGGATCTGGGACTTGGAGACTGATAAACGAAAGACTCCTCAGACACAAGCTGAAATTTGTAAATGTCTGTGGAATTACATGGCCATGCATTTTTTTTTCTTTCTAGAGTAGTGAAGTCAGTATTTCTGATTAGAAAATGGACTAGTTGCTTTGGACAGTGCATGTTGAAGTATGAGTGTAAATAGAAAAATCGATATGGGAGAATAAAATGGGTATAAGTAATATTTTTTCCAAAATATTTATTAAAACAATAAGTGAGAAGGTCACTGAAAAAACAATCAGTAAAAACAAAATGAAAACTCCAGCAAAGTTAGAACTTCCACTGAGTGACCTCCCAAACCTCTTGTATCAGAGGCACATGGGATACATGCAAATGACCCTTATGAACATCAGGTGTTTCAGCTAATTGTCAATTCTGAATGCCCATGACTTGTTTTGTCATTTTAATGGACCATTTCAGGCCAATAAAGTGAAACCCCACTAGCTGTGGATATGCATATTTCGGTCTTGTTATGACCTCATCAGCACAGCACAAGCAGAGTGCTTGACTAAGCATAAGAAACACAGGGCTGTTGAACCCAGCTGATATCTATTATCATTAGGGTCACTGCAAAAATACTCCAAACAACAAACTAAAACAATAACTGATAAGGTCACTGAAAAACCAATCAGCAAAAACAAAATGAAAACTCCAGCAAAGCTAGAGCTTGCACTGAGTGACCTCCCAAACCTCTTGTATCAGAGGCACATGAGATATATGCAAATGACTCGTATGAATATCAGTTGTTTCAGCGGAAGCTGAAGTCCAATCCCACATCACTCAGGGACTACTGCAGTGCAGAGTTGGACCCAATAGGATAGTGGAAAGACTTATCAATGGCACCATTTTTTGGCAATGGATCTCTATCAGGGTGACTGTGTGGGTAGTTCTAATGGCCTACCCTAAGTTGGAGATTCAGTAATATCTGTAAAATGATTATGGGAACTTTTTGCATAAGTGGGATGACTTTTGTTTAAATGGGAGTGATGTCTGCAGACTCAGGTAATACTGCATGAACATGAAAAATGTCAATATAGTTTGTTTTATTTTCTACTAATGCATGTGTGCACTCCTTAAGTGATAATTTAATAAAAATGTTTAAAAAGAAAATGCTGGTGTCCAGTGATTGCAAAACTTAAGCTCATAGTGTGAATGCTCCTTAATAAACCAAAGAAAGATGCAAAAAGTCATTAGCACAGACTTTGCTGTCTTAATTAAGATGAATGTACAACTACATTTTCATATGAAAATCATTTAATGGGCAATACATTTAGAATGCATTTAGAATGTAAAGGGCATCATGAATGCTATAATCAATTTAGTATGACCATGAATTTGAACATTGCTTAAAAAATATCTCTTGCAAAAGGATAGTGTGGTTCAGTCAGACTGTGCTTTATGTTTCTGATCTAACGCCACTTTCTCCTAAGAAATGCAAAACATTTCCATGTGCAGTGAGAGACACATAATCATTCAGTTTGAGTAGATAACTAGTGTTAAAATTTATTCTTCCCCTGCAAATTACCTGATCATTTCTTTCAGTAGAAATAGATGCATAAAAATGAATGCAAATTTAAAGAGACTATCCAAGAAATGTAGCTATTTGCAGAGGTTGTAGCTAACTATTGCTAACAAGACAATGCACAGAGCAATGGGATTATATGTTTATTGCAAAGTTTATGACCTACAGGTCATCAAAAAGATGGATTGTCATAAATAATATTGATATTTTCCAGTTTTCTACTTCCCATCTGTGCCATTCCATTCATGTTCGTACTACTAAGCTGAGTTTCTTCAGAAATGTATATGCTACTCGGATTTGAGGACGGCTGCCAAATGCTTAGATAAGTGGATAAAATGCCATATTTTCTCATGGCAAATCTTTCCTTTGTATAGCCCCATTATTCTATTCCACTTTTTTTCTTGATATTTTACAGAACCTGCTTGCTTATCTTTGGGATATTGGACAATTTCTACTCTTAATTTCATTTTATCTTGTATTGTATATTATGCCACAACCATACATTAATTTAAGTTTTGATTCAAAAATGACATTCTCTTACATTTCAAACACATTTTAAATTAACTTTGGAGAAAATGAATATTCTCAGACCAATGTGGTAAATGCAGATGAGTGATTTTATGTAATGACCTCCTGTATTGTCTTGAATTTTCACTTGAAAGTGTATGGATTCTGATTCGAGGTCAAGCTGTTTAATTCCAAGTACAGTTGAATTTCCTAACTTCATTTTTATGTAAGCAATCATTCAGTAATAACTAATCTTGTTTTCTCAATATGAAATTGTGTATTTGTATTGCTTTAAACCCCTAGCTAGTTTTGGCCCTTTCATGTTTTACTATTTAATATAGAGATTCGTTTCTGGAAGGAGTTGGCTGTATTTTATAGCTGACTGTATTCAGTCAAAACAGTGTAGCTAATTTGGCTAATCAGCGAAAGCATGGAGCAGATCATTCTTATAACATGGGTATATATAAGGGCTTCTCACATTTGCCACTTACAAAAATGTATCATTTATAAGGCATTCTGCAACATCTGTTGGTCTAAAAAAGGACTGGTACTTTTATTTATTTATTTATTATTTATTTTATGTTTGATGACTGCGGAAGTCCAGCTGGGTACAAAGGTCCCTTTTCAGTGGAGGCACAGGAAGAAAAGCTCCAATACATGCAGTACAATCAAAATATTTTAAGTTATACAATATCAACAAAGTCAGGCAGAATATAACTGAAATAAATTTTACAGTAACAAATTAGATAATATAGCAACAACACATGCAGTAGAAAGGGTTCTATTCTAATTATCCTCCACACAAATATAGTTAGATAAATAACTAAGCAACAGATGTCGCAATACAGAGTACTGAGTCATTTAGAAAGGGTGGATAGCAAAACGTTGACTTAATTTTCAGATATAAATGAAATGAGTGATAAACCAAGAGTTAAGACATGAATAGGCAGAAGGTGGAGGTCAGTGAAGATAGCGTGATCATTCATAAGCGAGCATAGGAGAGCAGAGGTATAGTAGTAGAGGAAGAAGAAAGCAGAGACGTTCTACGTATCCTGAATGTGTACATCTGCAGAGCCAGAATGTTGAGAGATGTTCTACGTATCCTGAATGTGTACATCTAGCCAGAATGTTGAGAGATGCTCTACGTATCCTGAATGTGTACATCTGCAGAGCCAGAATGATGAGAGATGTTCAACTTATCCTGAATGTGTACATCTGCAGAGCCAGAATGTTGAGAGATGTTCTACTTATCCTGAATGTGTACATCTGCAGAGCCAGAATGTTGAGAGATGTTCTACTTATCCTGAATGTGTACATCTCCAGAGCCAGAATGTTCAAAGATGTCCTACTTATCCTGAATGTATACATCTACAGAGCCAGAATGTTGAGAGATGTTCTACTTATCCTGAATGTGTACATCTACAGAGCCAGAATGTTGAGAGATGTTCTACTTATCCTGAATGTGTACATCTGCAGAGCCAGAGTGTTCAAAGATGTCCTACTTATCCTGAATGTATACATCTACAGAGCCAGAATGTTGAGAGATGTTCTACTTATCCTGAATGTGTACATCTCCAGAGCCAGAATGTTGAGAGATGTTCTACTTATCCTGAATGTGTACATCTCCAGAGCCAGAATGTTGAGAGATGTTCTACGTATCCTGAATGTGTACATCTGCAGAACCAGAATGTTGAGAGATGTCCTACTTCTCCTGAATGTATACATCTACAGAACCAGAATGTTGAGAGATGTTCTACCTATCCTCAATGTGTACATCTGCAGAGCCAGAATGTTGAGAGATATTCTACTTATCCTGAATGTGTACATCTGCAGAGCCAGAATGTTGAGAGATGTTCTACGTATCCTGAATGTGTACATCTGCAGAGCCAGAATGTTGAGAGATGTTCTACCTATCCTGAATGTGTACATCTGCAGAGCCAGAATGTTGAGAGATGTTCTACTTATCCTGAATGTGTACATCTGCAGAGCCAGAATGTTGAGAGATGTCCTACTTCTCCTGAATGTATACATCTACAGAGCCAGAATGTTGAGAGATGTTCTACCTATCCTCAATGTGTACATCTGCAGAGCCAGAATGTTGAGAGATGTTCTACCTATCCTGAATGTGTACATCTGCAGAGCCAGAATGTTGAGAGATGTCCTACTTCTCCTGAATGTATACATCTACAGAGCCAGAATGTTGAGAGATGTTCTACCTATCCTCAATGTGTACATCTGAAGAGCCAGAATGTTGAGAGATGTTCTACCTATCCTGAATGTGTACATCTTGAGAGCCAGAATGTTGAGAGATGTCCTACTTCTCCTTAATGTATACATCTACAGAGCCAGAATGTTGAGAGATGTTCTACTTATCCTGAATGTATACATCTGCAGAGCCAGAATGTTGAGAGCTGTTCTACGTATCCTGAATGTGTACATCTGCAGAGCCAGAATGTTGAGAGATGTTCTACCTATCCTGAATGTGTACATCTGCAGAGCCAGAATGTTGAGAGATGTTCTACTTATCCTGAATGTGTACATCTGCAGAGCCAGAATGTTGAGAGATGTTCTACTTATCCTGAATGTGTACATCTGCAGAGCCAGAATGTTGAGAGATGTCCTACTTCTCCTGAATGTATACATCTACAGAGCCAGAATGTTGAGAGATGTTCTACTTATCCTGAATGTGTACATCTGCAGAGCCAGAATGTTGAGAGATGTTCTACTTATCCTGAATGTGTACATCTGCAGAGCCAGAATGTTGAGAGATGTTCTACTTATCCTGAATGTGTACATCTGCAGAGCCAGAATGTTGAGAGATGTTCTACCTATCCTGAATGTGTACATCTGCAGAGCCAGAATGTTGAGAGATGTTCTACTTATCCTGAATGTGTACATCTGCAGAGCCAGAATGTTGAGAGATGTCCTACTTCTCCTGAATGTATACATCTACAGAGCCAGAATGTTGAGAGATGTTCTACCTATCCTAAATGTGTACATCTGCAGAGCCAGAATGTTGAGAGATGTTCTACGTATCCTGAATGTGTACATCTGCAGAGCCAGAATGTTGAGAGATGTTCTACCTATCCTGAATGTGTACATCTGCAGAGCCAGAATGTTGAGAGATGTTCTACGTTTCCTGAATGTGTACATCAGCAGAGCCAGAATATTGAGAGATGTTCTACTTATCCTGAATGTGTACATCTGCAGAACCAGAATGTTGAGAGATGTCCTACTTCTCCTGAACGTATACATCTACAGAGCCAGAATGTTGAGAGATGTTCTACCTATCCTCAATGTGTACATCTGCAGAGCCAGAATGTTGAGAGATATTCTACTTATCCTGATAGTGTACATCTGCAGAGCCAGAATGTTGAGAGATGTTCTACGTATCCTGAATGTGTACATCTGCAGAGCCAGAATGTTGAGAGATGTTCTACCTATCCTGAATGTGTACATCTGCAGAGCCAGAATGTTGAGAGACATTCTACGTATCCTGAATGTGTACATCTGCAGAGCCAGAATGTTGAGAGATGTCCTACTTCTCCTGAATGTCTACATCTACAGAGCCAGAATGTTGAGAGATGTTCTACCTATCCTCAATGTGTACATCTGCAGAGCCAGAATGTTGAGAGATGTTCTACTTATCCTGAATGTGTACATCTGCAGAGCCAGAATGTTGAGAGATGTCCTACTTCTCCTGAATGTATACATCTACAGAGCCAGAATGTTGAGAGATGTTCTACCTATCCTGAATGTGTACATCTGCAGAGCCAGAATGTTGAGAGATGTTCTACTTATCCTGAATGTGCACATCTACAGAGAATGAATGTTGAGAGATGTTCTACCTATCCTGAATGTGTACAACTACAGAGCCAGAATGTTGAGAGATGTTCTACTTATCCTGAATGTGTACATCTACAGAGCCAGAATGTTGAGAGATGTTCTACGTATCCTGAATGTGTACATCTACAGAGACAGAATCTTGAGAGATGTTCTATGTATCCTGAATGTTTACATCTATAGAGCCAGAATGTTGAGAGATATTCTACTTATCCTGAATGTGTACATCTACAGAGCCAGAATGTTGAGAGATGTTCTACGTATCCTGAATGTGTACATCTGCAGAGCCAGAATATTGAGAGATGTTCTACTTATCCTGAATGTGTACATCTGCAGAGCCAGAATGTTGAGAGATGTCCTACTTCTCCTGAATGTATACATCTACAGAGCCAGAATGTTGAGAGATGTTCTACCTATCCTGAATGTGTACATCTGCAGAGCCAGAATGTTGAGAGATGTTCTACTTATCCTGAATGTGTACATCTGCAGAGCCAGAATGTTGAGAGATGTTCTACTTATCCTGAATGTGTATATCTGCAGAGCCAGAATGTTGAGAGATGTTCTACCTATCCTGAATGTGTACATCTGCAGAGCCAGAATGTTGAGAGATGTTCTACTTATCCTGAATGTGTACATCTGCAGAGCCAGAATGTTGAGAGATGTCCTACTTCTCCTGAATGTATACATCTACAGAGCCAGAATGTTGAGAGATGTTCTACCTATCCTGAATGTGTACATCTGCAGAGCCAGAATGTTGAGAGATGTTCTACCTATCCTGAATGTGTACATCTGCAGAGCCAGAATGTTGAGAGATGTCCTACTTCTCCTGAATGTGTACATCCACAGAGCCAGAATGTTGAGAGATGTTCTACCTATCCTGAATGTGTACATCTGCAGAGCCAGAATGTTGAGAGATGTTCTACCTATCCTGAATGTGTACATCTGCAGAGCCAGAATGTTGAGAGATGTCCTACTTCTCCTGAATGTATACATCTACAGAGCCAGAATGTTGAGAGATGTTCTACTTATCCTGAATGTGTACATCTGCAGAGCCAGAATGTTGAGAGATGTTCTACTTATCCTGAATGTGTACATCTGCAGAGCCAGAATGTTGAGAGATGTTCTACCTATCCTGAATGTGTACATCTGCAGAGCCGGAATGTTGAGAGATGATCTACGTTTCCTGAATGTGTACATCAGCAGAGCCAGAATATTGAGAGATGTTCTACTTATCCTGAATGTGTACATCTGCAGAGCCAGAATGTTGAGAGATGTTCTACTTATCCTGAATGTGTACATCTGCAGAGCCAGAATGTTGAGAGATGTTCTACTTATCCTGAATGTATACATCTACAGAGCCAGAATGTTGAGAGATGTTCTACCTATCCTGAATGTGTACATCTGCAGAGCCAGAATGTTGAGAGATGTTCTACGTATCCTGAATGTGTACATCTGCAGAGCCAGAATATTGAGGGATGTTCTACTTATCCTGAATGTGTGCATCTGCAGAGCCAGAATGTTGAGAGATGTTCTACTTATCCTGAATGTGTACATCTCCAGAGCCAGAATGTTGGGAGATGTTCTACGTATCCTGAATGTGTACATCTGCAGAGCCAGAATGTTGAGAGATGTTCTACCTATCCTGAATGTGTACATCTGCAGAGCCAGAATGTTGAGAGACATTCTACGTATCCTGAATGTGTACATCTGCAGAGCCAGAATGTTGAGAGATGTCCTACTTCTCCTGAATGTCTACATCTACAGAGCCAGAATGTTGAGAGATGTTCTACCTATCCTCAATGTGTACATCTGCAGAGCCAGAATGTTGAGAGTTGTTCTACGTATCCTGGATGTGTACATCTGCAGAGCCAGAATGTTGAGAGATGTCCTACTTCTCCTGAATGTATACATCTACAGAGCCAGAATGTTGAGAGATGTTCTACCTATCCTCAATGTGTACATCTGCAGAGCCAGAATGTTGAGAGATGTTCTATGTATCCTGAATGTGTACATCTACAGAGACAGAATGTTGAGAGATGTTCTACTTATCCCGAATGTATACATCTACAGAGCCAGAATGCTGAGAGATGTTCTACTTATCCCGAATGTGTACATCTACAGAGCCAGAATGTTAGGAGATGTTCTATGTATCCTGAATGTGTACATCTACAGAGACAGAATCTTGAGAGATGTTCTATGTATCCTGAATGTTTACATCTATAGAGCCAGAATGTTGAGAGATATTCTACTTATCCTGAATGTGTACATCTACAGAGCAAGAATGTTGAGAGATGTTCTACGTATCCTGAATGTGTACATCTGCAGAGCCAGAATGTTGAGAGATGTTCTACTTATCCTGAATGTGTACATCTGCAGAGCCAGAATGTTGAGAGATGTCCTACTTCTCCTGAATGTATACATCTACAGAGCCAGAATGTTGAGAGATGTTCTACCTATCCTGAATGTGTACATCTGCAGAGCCAGAATGTTGAGAGATGTTCTACTTATCCTTAATGTGTACACCTGCAGAGCCAGAATGTTGAGAGATGTTCTACGTATCCTGAATGTGTACATCTGCAGAGCCAGAATGTTGAGAGATGTTCTACCTATCCTGAATGTGTACATCTGCAGAGCCAGAATGTTGAGAGATGTTCTACGTATCCTGAATGTGTACATCTGCAGAGCCAGAATGTTGAGAGATGTCCTACTTCTCTTGAATGTATACATCTACAGAGCCAGAATGTTGAGAGATGTTCTACCTATCCTGAATGTGTACATCTGCAGAGCCAGAATGTTGAGAGATGTTCTACCTATCCTGAATGTGTACATCTGCAGAGCCAGAATGTTGAGAGATGTCCTACTTCTCCTGAATGTGTACATCTACAGAGCCAGAATGTTGAGAGATGTTCTACCTATCCTGAATGTGTACATCTGCAGAGCCAGAATGTTGAGAGATGTTCTACCTATCCTGAATGTGTACATCTGCAGAGCCAGAATGTTGAGAGATGTCCTACTTCTCCTGAATGTATACATCTACAGAGCCAGAATGTTGAGAGATGTTCTACTTATCCTGAATGTGTACATCTGCAGAGCCAGAATGTTGAGAGATGTTCTACGTATCCTGAATGTGTACATCTGCAGAGCCAGAATGTTGAGAGATGTTCTACCTATCCTGAATGTGTACATCTGCAGAGCCGGAATGTTGAGAGATGATCTACGTTTCCTGAATGTGTACATCAGCAGAGCCAGAATATTGAGAGATGTTCTACTTATCTTGAATGTGTACATCTGCAGAGCCAGAATGTTGAGAGATGTTCTACTTATCCTGAATGTGTACATCTGCAGAGCCAGAATGTTGAGAGATGTACTACTTCTCCTGAATGTATACATCTACAGAGCCAGAATGTTGAGAGATGTTCTACCTATCCTGAACGTGTACATCTGCAGAGCCAGAATGTTGAGAGATGTTCTACATATCCTGAATGTGTACATCTACAGAGCCAGAATATTGAGGGATGTTCTACTTATCCTGAATGTGTGCATCTGCAGAGCCAGAATGTTGAGACATGTTCTACTTATCCTGAATGTGTACATCTCCAGAGCCAGAATGTTGAGAGATGTTCTACTTATCCTGAATGTGTACATCTGCCGAGCCAGAATATTGAGAGATGTTCTACTTATCCTGAATGTGTACATCTGCAGAGCCAGAATGTTGAGAGCTGTTCTACTTATCCTGAATGTGTACATCTGCAGAGCCAGAATGTTGGCAGATGTTCTACTTATCCTGAATCTGTACATCTACAGAGCCAGAAGGTTGACAGATCTTCTACTTATCCTGAATGTGTACATCTGCAGAGCCAGAATGTTGAGAAATGTTCTACTTATGCTGAATGTGTACATCTGCAGAGCCAGAATGTTGAGAGATGTTCTACTTATCCTGAATGTGTACATCTGCAGAGCCAGAATGTTGAGAGATGTTCTACTTATCCTGAATGTGTACATCTACAGAGCCAGAATGTTGAGAGATGTTCTACTTATCCTGAATGTGTACATCTGCAGAGCCAGAATGTTGAGAGATGTTCTACCTATCCTGAATGTGTACATCTGCAGAGCCAGAATGTTGAGAGATGTTCTACTTATCCTGAATGTGTACATCTGCAGAGCCAGAATGTTGAGAGATGTCCTACTTCTCCTGAATGTATACATCTACAGAGCCAGAATGTTGAGAGATGTTCTACCTATCCTGAATGTGTACATCTGCAGAGCCAGAATGTTGAGAGATGTTCTACTTATCCTGAATGTGTACATCTGCAGAGCCAGAATGTTGAGAGATGTCCTACTTCTCCTGAATGTGTACATCTACAGAGCCAGAATGTTGAGAGATGTTCTACCTATCCTGAATGTGTACATCTGCAGAGCCAGAATGTTGAGAGATGTTCTACCTATCCTGAATGTGTACATCTGCAGAGCCAGAATGTTGAGAGATGTCCTACTTCTCCTGAATGTATACATCTACAGAGCCAGAATGTTGAGAGATGTTCTACTTATCCTGAATGTGTACATCTGCAGAGCCAGAATGTTGAGAGATGTTCTACGTATCCTGAATGTGTACATCCTCAGAGCCAGAATGTTGAGAGATGTTCTACCTATCCTGAATGTGTACATCTGCAGAGCCGGAATGTTGAGAGATGATCTACGTTTCCTGAATGTGTACATCAGCAGAGCCAGAATATTGAGAGATGTTCTACTTATCTTGAATGTGTACATCTGCAGAGCCAGAATGTTGAGAGATGTTCTACTTATCCTGAATGTGTACATCTGCAGAGCCAGAATGTTGAGAGATGTACTACTTCTCCTGAATGTATACATCTACAGAGCCAGAATGTTGAGAGATGTTCTACCTATCCTGAATGTGTACATCTGCAGAGCCAGAATGTTGAGAGATGTTCTACTTATCCTGAATGTGTACATCTACAGAGCCAGAATGTTGAGAGATGTTCTACTTATCCTGAATGTGTACATCTGCAGAGCCAGAATGTTGAGAGATGTTCTACTTATCCTGAATGTGTACATCTCCAGAGCCAGAATGTTGAGAGATGTTCTACGTATCCTGAATGTGTACATCTGCCGAGCCAGAATATTGAGAGGTGTTCTACTTATCCTGAATGTGTACATCTGCAGAGCCAGAATGTTGAGAGATGTTCTACTTATCCTGAATGTGTACATCTGCAGAGCCAGAATGTTGGCAGATGTTCTACTTACCCTGAATCTGTACATCTTCAGAGCCAGAAGGTTGACAGATGTTCTACTTATCCTGAATGTGTACATCTGCAGAGCCAGAATGTTGAGAAATGTTCTACGTATCCTGAATGTGTACATCTGCAGAGCCAGAATGTTGAGAGATGTTCTACTTATCCTGAATGTGTACATCTGCAGAGCCAGAATGTTGAGAGATGTTCTACTTATCCTGAATGTGTACAACTACAGAGCCAGAATGTTGAGAGATGTTCTACTTATCCTGAATGTGTACATCTGCAGAGCCAGAATGTTGAGAGATGTTCTACTTATCCTGAATGTGTACATCTGCAGAGCCAGAATGTTGAGAGATGTTCTACTTATCCTGAATGTGTACAACTACAGAGCCAGAATGTTGAGAGATGTTCTACTTATCCTGAATGTGTACATCTACAGAGCCAGAATGTTGAGAGGGTTTCTACCTATCCTGAATGTGTACATCTGCAGAGGCAGAATGTTGAGAGATGTTCTACGTATCCTGAATGTGTACATCTGCAGAGCCAGAATGTTGAGAGATGTTCTACGTATCCTGAATGTGTACAGCTGCAGAGCCAGAATGTTGAGAGATGTTCTACTTATCCTGAATGTGTACATCTGCAGAGCCAGAATGTTGAGAGATGTTCTACTTATCCTGAATGTGTACATCTGCAGAGCCAGAATGTTGACAGATGTTCTACTTATCCTGAATCTGTACATCTACAGAGCCAGAATGTTGAGAGATGTTCTACGTATCCTGAATGTGTACATCTGCAGAACCACAATGTTGAGAGATGTTCTACTTATCCTGAATGTGTACATCTACAGAGCCAGAATGTTGAGAGATGTTCTACTTATCCTGAATGTGTACATCTACAGAGCCAGAATGTTGAGAGATGTTCTACTTATCCTGAATGTGTACATCTGCAGAGCCAGAATGTTGAGAGATGTTCTACTTATCCTGAATGTGTACATCTACAGAGCCAGAATGTTGAGAGATGTTCTACATATCCCGAATGTGTACATCTACAGAGCCAGAATGTTGAGAGATGTCTACTTATCCCGAATGTGTATATCAACAGAGCCAGAATGTTGAGAGATGTTCTATGTATCCTGAATGTGTACATCTACAGAGCCAGAATGTTGAGAGATGTTCTACTTATCCTGAATGTATACATCTACAGAGCCAGAATGCTGAGAGATGTTCTACTTATCCCAAATGTGTACATCTACAGAGCCAGAATGTTAGGAGATGTTCTATGTATCCTGAATGTGTACATCTACAGAGACAGAATCTTGAGAGATGTTCTATGTATCCTGAATGTTTACATCTATAGAGCCAGAATGTTGAGAGATATTCTACTTATCCTGAATGTGTACATCTACAGAGCAAGAATGTTGAGAGATGTTCTACTTATCCTGAATGTGTACATCTACAGAGCCAGAATGTTGAGAGATGTTCTATTTATCCTGAATGTGTATATCTACAGAGCCGGAATGTTGAGAGATGCTCTACTTATCCTGAATGTGTACATCTACAGAGCCAGAATGTTGAAAGCATTTCTACTTATCCTGAATGTGTACATCTGCAGAGCCAGAATGTTGAGAGATGTTCTACTTATACTGAATGTGTACATCTACAGAGCCAAAATGTTGAGAGATGTTCTACTTTCCCGGAATGTGTACATCTACAGAGCCAGAATGTTGAGAGATGTTCTACTTATCCTGAATGTGTACATCTGCAGAGCCAGAATGTTGAGAGATGTTCTACATATCCTGAATGTGTACATCTACAGAGCCAGAATGTTGGGAGATGTTCTACCTATCCTGAATGTGTACACCTACAGAGCCAGAATGTTGGGAGATGTTCTACTTATCCTGAATGTGTACATCTACAGAGCCAGAATGTTGAGAGATGTTCTACTTATCCCAAATGTGTACATCTACAGAGCCGGAATGTTGACAGATGTTCTACTTATCCTGAATGTGTACATCTACGGAGCCAGAATGTTGGGAGATGTTCTACTTATCCTGAATGTGTACATCTACAGAGCCAGAATGTTGAGAGATGTTCTACTTATCCTGACTGTGTACATCTACAGAGCCAGAATGTTGAGAGATGTTCAACTTATTCCGAATGTGTACAACTCTCTGCTCTTTTTTTTTTCCAAAAAATACAGTATTTAAATTGATTTTAACTGTGTGGAAGGAATATTAACTGAACTGGAAGTTAGTCAGTGTTTGCTGAATTTTGTTATTTGCTAGTAATTACAGGTGTGGGGGTAGTCACATTCTTTGATTTCCTGTCCTTGCCTATTTAAGTGGTACAGCGTGAAATATGTTCTGCTTAAAAACCTCAGCTTTGGCCGGCAAAGAACCTGCTGTATTTAACTGGACGTATAAGAGAATTTAGTA
>NC_056745.1:64146100-64148600 GCF_019279795.1 Protopterus annectens
AGGGACAAATATATAATCTGAAAGATTATAATATTGTCACACTTGGTAAGCATCTCTCTCTCTCCCTCAATGTGCAGTATCGACACCATGCCAGTCTAGAATGGTAACATATTTGCGGGTCTTAGACCATGGGATGTTTATTTACCCCCTCTTTTTATCATCATGTAGCAACACTAGTCATAAAGTTCTTTCATTTAGCAGAACTAATATTTAAAGGCATACCATTCAGGTAAAAATAAGTTATCATCCCTATTTATGCAGTCCCAATTAGACCATTTATTGATAACAGTATCCCCTTTGGGATGTACCTATCTAGTCATATTAAGCAACTGAAAATGACCCAGAGCATCCTAACCAAGGAAACTGTTGGAAAAAAGTATCTGTTCTATAAGGGAAGGCTCACAGCTCTCTCACTTTAGTTAGTTATTTGCAGGTTATCACATGGTGATTTATGGTGTGCATTCTGCACCATTAGGGACCCCCATCTTCCTTAATCTCTTTTACCTTAGTAAGTCAAGTAGCTCCATATTATCCTGTGTATTGTACAACACTATACCTCCCCCTTTGTCGGGTTTCATAACCCGTATATGATGATCATTTTGTATTTGATGTAGTAAATCATGTTTGTTTTTAGTTAAATTATACCTAATTTTTTTGTTTTTGGAACTATTATATACTTCGTACATTCCATCTATAACCACCTTCTCTCAGGAACTTTATGGCTTGTGACAGATTTATTGCATCCGGACACCCCTTCCAGCAGATTCATGTGGTATTGTGTTATTGGTTATCGTCTTCCGGCTTGTTCACTTTCATTAGTTGTTGCCAGGGGTCATGGATTCTTTGGATTAACAAAATGCACACTATACTGTTAGGTTCAGGAAACTATGAAATTTTATCATTAAATGAAGTCAACATAGGACATCATAAAATTGATTTGTTTTTAGAAGGCCTTTTGTTGGACAATAGGATAGATGTGGAATTATATAATTTTTTGAAAGTGAAACATTCAGTTCTTGGCACCATTGTAGGAATTCCGAAGGTGCACAAAGACTTAAAGGACCCACCCTTTAGGGCAATCATTTCGGGCAATAAATCCAAAGCCTTTCCTTTTGGACAAGTGATTGACAAGTGGTTGAAATTTATATATAAAAAAATACCCTATCGTATTATTGATTCATGGGACTTTTTAGGTAAACTGACTCCTGAAAAATGTAACCCATGGATTATATTTGTTACCATTGATGTTATAGATTTATTTTCATGTATTCCTGTGGATGATGACCTTACAAAATTCAAAGAAACTATTCAAAGATATGCCGATTTCCCACGGGACAAAGTGTTATTAACACTGGAATTTATGGATTTAGTATTAAAAAAGAATTTCATATTTTATGAAGGTGAATATTACAAACAAAGTAATGGTGTAGCGATGGGCACTGCTTGCGCACCCATTTTTGCAAATTTGGTGTTGTTAAACTGGAAAGAAGCAGTAGTATTCCCCAATAAGTGGATGAAGGCCATTAAGTGTTACGTTCAATTCCTGGATGATATTTTTATTATATGGAATAATTCCCTACAAGAACTAGAACTATTTTTTGATTATTTAAATAATTCTAGTGATTATTTAAAATTCACCTACAAAAGTGACTTCCAGGGTATTTCCTATTTAGATACTTTTATTTATGTGGAGAATGACAACTTTTGCTCTAAAATATATAGGAAAAGTACATTCAGTAACACTTATCTTGAATACACCAGCTGTCATCCTTACAAACATAAAAACAGCATAATTAAAGGTCAATGTATCAGGGCAGCTAGAATTACTTCTGAGTACAATGTAATTGTTGAAGAACTAGATTTTATTGGTAATATGTTTTACAAAAGAGGATATCCTAGTACCCTTATAGATAATACTATTAAATATGTAAAGAAGGAATGGGGTAATATGTATCGACCCCTTTTGGGCAGGGGTGAGGTGAATACACAGCAAGTCACATTGAATCAGAATCAATTTCAGCGGGCTTGCATCCTTCAGTTTGGAAATTCTGTAAAGAATATTAAGGATGTAATAATTAATAATTGGAACATTTTAAAATCTGAGGAAAATATAAATAAAATATTAGGGGAATGTCCCACATTTGTCTATAAAACAGGTTTCAATCTTAAAAATAAATTTGAGATGAAGAACAATATTGTAAATGGAAACAGGAAGAGTGGTACTCGAAAATGTGGAAATTGCAATCAGTGTCATGTTATTATGGAAGAGGCTACACTTAATCTAGAGAACATTAGTCAAACATTGGTAAAATTTCAGTACGGCAATTGTAAAACTCAGCATGTGGTATACCTGGCAAAATGCACAAAATGTCCCAGTTTTTATGTGGGAAAAACAGATAGATGTTTAAGGAACAGGATTTACGATCCTGGTTATTGCATAAAGAAAAAAGATGAAACTAATGCCTTATATAGACATCTAAGTACAAGTCCAGGATGTGTC